>NC_046661.1:112425262-112439610 GCF_010883055.1 Belonocnema kinseyi | reverse complement strand
AAAGTTAAAAGCAAAATCTGTACAACCGTTTGTTAACATTTTTAAAATTTTTCTTGTATAATTTGAAAGGCGATGTTACATAGTGTTTTACTAACTAATGGAGATATTTTTATAATTTTATTTCTGAAATCTATTCCCTAAGCAACATATTAAAACAAAATTTAGGACCATTTATAAAATTATGATTATTTTTCATTTTTAAAATTAATGTATACAGAGTATAGTTTCTATATGAAATTTCACGACGGTTTTTTGTACCATGTTTGACCCTAGGGCAGAATAAAGAAAAACATTCTAAACGTATTTTCCGTAGTTATTAAGATACTATACAAAAAGGTACTTTTAGAATGGTTTTCTCCTTTTAAAATAACGATATATTTCTTCATAAAATAAAATTGGTTAAATTCATTGTACAATTAATCACAATTCCAATTAATTTACAATGGAAATCTAATTCTAAACGCTAAATTTTGTAATATTGAGATAAGTGTCTTCAGACATTAAAGGTTTCGTAAGGTTTTCATATATTAAGAATTTTTTTTATTTGAAAATTTAAGAATTTGTTGAAAATGTGTTGTTTTATTTTTGCTTGAAAATTGACCTTTCTCAGATAAAAATTATTCTTTTTTGGAAGAAAATTATTCTTCTTGTTAGAAATTCATATATTATAAAATGGTTGACAGTGAAACCATACAAAATTCCTAACAAATTGTTACAAGTTTTAGTTATTGTTCAATCGTTTCAAAATTTCTGAATATCTCCTAAAGTTACTCAAATTGGAAAGCACATTTTTTAAGCAATATAAACTTTAAACAAAATTGTGCAACAAAATTGCGCGAGAAGGCTAGATAAGAATTAAGCTCTTGTTTTTTTTTCTAAAATTATATTATGGTAAAATTGCAAAAATTTTCTATGCAGTCTTTTACACCCGTTTAAAAATTTTTATAAAATAATAAAAAAAATTTGTGTTCTTTTTTCAATTTTCTTTCAGAATTTATTCCATTCCATTGTTGGTAAAAATTTTTTTTTTCAAATTGACAATCCAACTATATATTTAAAAATGTAATTATTCTGTTGTAAATTCGATTTTTTTTATTCAAAATATTTTTCAGTGAAAAATTCATTTTTTACATAGAAAATTAAACTAGTTTGCAGAAAATTAAATTTTTTATCTGAAAGTGTACCTATTCTATTTTTGGTTAAATACTTATTTTCTAGTTTTAATAATCATTTTTAAAGTTGAAAATTTAACGATTTTGTCAAAGTTTTTTTAAAAGTATTTTTTTCGTTGTAAAGTCATCTTTTCTTAATAGAAAATAATTGTTTTCGTTTAAAAATTGATTTTTTGGTAGATGATTCAACTGTTTTGTTGAAAATTCGATTTTTTTTAGTTGAACAAATATTTTCTTATGCTGAAAATTGACCATTCTCAGTAAAAAATTAATATTTTTCGGTAGAAATGTGTTCTTCTTGTTAAAAAATTTATCTACTTTAATTAAAAATTCATTTCTTTGGTTGAAAATGCATGTTTGGATTAAACTTCTTTTCTTTTCGTATAAAATGGTTGAAAGTTCATGTAGTTTTTTGGAAATTAAACTAATTTGATGAAAATTTTTTGGTTGTAAATTTATTTTTAAAATGATAATGTAACCGTTTTTCGTTGAAAATTTATCTATTTTGTTAAAAATTCGTTTTTTTGTTGTTGTTTTAAAATTGATTCATAAAATTTAAAATGTCTGTTTTCTGTAGGAAATTATTGATTTTAAAATTAAATTATTTGTTCGCAAATTCGATTTTCTGCTTGAAAATTTAAATGTTTTTTTGAAACTTTGATTTTTTGGGTTTGATAATTATTTTTAGCTGAAAATGTAACTATTCAATTTTTCCTTGAAACATTATTTTTCCGTTGAAATTTAACTATGTGGTTGAAAATTCATGTATTTTATTGCAATTTTATCTTTTTTGGAAGAAGTCTTTTTGTATGTAAATTCATTTCTTTGGTTGAAAATTGGACTATTTTGTTGTAGATTTAATTGTTTTTTTTATTTAAGATTAATTTTTATAATGCAAATTTAATTGTTCCATTTTTTTATCAAAGAAAATCTTTTTTATTAAAAATTAATTTGTTTTGTTGAAAATTCCATTTTTTATCTGAAAATTTAACTAGCCTATTTTTGGTTTAATGCTTATTTTGTGTTTGTTAAAAATTCGTTTCTAAAGATGAAAATTGAACAATTTTGTTGACATTTCTTTTCTTGAAAAATTATCTTTTTAATTAAAAATTTATCTTATAACTTCTTTAGCTCGCACAAGCCTACACAAGTTAACTGCGCGTGCGCGCGCAAAGCAACTTATCGGTGTGAGCTTTCGCACCGTATAGTGTCGATTGTATGTTTATACCACTTTAACCTCAAAATCTCAACTTTAACAAGATTTTTTCGCCTTTCGTGGTATTAAATACTGTTCGATATTTGTGTGAGAGGTGATTTTTAGCGAATGAGACTTTTCTCACTCGCTTCGCTAGCGCGGAAAACGTCTCATTCGCTAAATAATCACCTCTCACACACGTATCGAAATGTACTATTCTCGCTCCGTCTTAGTGTTTAATTTCACACTTTCCAGTGAAACTTTAAGTTTAGATAAAGACTTTCACATCTCCTCGGTGTGATTTGTTAGTATTTTCAACGCTGGGAAGTTGAGAGTTCGTAAATTTACCAACTTTACACCGGAGAAGTGTATTTTAGTAGAAGAAATGCTTTTTCGCACCAAAATATTGCACCGTATCATTCCAACTTCGTACTTCGGTGTGACGTTGTACGAATTTTTTCTAACAGTGTACTATTCATAATACTGATTACCTTTAAAAAGGATATTTGTCCCTAAATAATAGAAAAATTGCCAATTTAATGTGAAAGTAAATTTTCTTACACAAAATTTTTATAGAGTATAAGTTGAAATCTAGAAACGTCAATCTCATTTTTCCGAAAAGAAAAATTTTCCATATTAATCTTATGGGATTTACCAGGACTTTGGAGATACGTCTTAAGTTTGATTAAACCAATTTGGCTTAAACTGTTTAAAATTTGTTTCTAAGAACCTCAAAAAATAGAGGTTGGGGGCTGTGGCATGTCCACTAGACTCGAAAAAAAATCAGTGGGTATGATTTTGGACTACCCTAAAATACAGTCAAAAGTCGAGTGGGCAGCCGTGTAGAAAAATGTCCTGGCATTTTGGTTACATATCTGGCCTTGGTCTGGATTTACCTAGACTATCTAGCCTAGAAGATCTGACGTGACCCAGGTCCGACAATACTTAATCGGGCCCAGGTCTGATCTGATCTATGACGTCAGGTCTGTAGAAGTCTGGTCTGTCCCATCACTGGCGCTAATCGATAAGCCAAGAACCAAAAAAAGTCCAAAGTTCAATCAGCCAATTTTTTTGACATATTTGAAAAACAATTTACAGGGTGTTTAAAATGATAGAAAATAATAAATTTACACTATCAAAACCAGACATTATTTCTTATCACCTTGACAGGATGGCCTGGCTCAGGTTTGGCGCTGGACAGCTGGACAAGATTAACAATTGTTAGTTCGTTCTGGTAGATCTTGCCTGGCCCAGACCTGGCGCTCATCAGCTAGCCAAGAATAAACTAAATCTAAATTCGACCAGTCAATTTTTTTTTGACATGTATTAAAAAGTTGCAAGGTGTCTACAATGAAAGTTTTTTTTAGCTAAAGATGCTTATAGTAAAAAATCATTTTTTTTCAAATCATTAAAAAATTAAGTTTTTTCCGAAGCAATTGGAATTGATTGATTTGCCCTCGGCGTACAGACATCTTGTCAGATGGTTTCACTACTTGAAGTACCAGTTATCAATTGTCACAAACTGTCAGCCAGGTCAATAACTAGCGGCTGACCAGTCCATATCTAGCGGCTGACCAGACGGTCTGCGGCCTGGAGCTAGCCAGAAAAAAAGTAGCACTTTGGCCAGGCTAAGGCCATACCGTCTGGTAGGCGCCAAGACTGGAAATCAGACAGTCTGATATAGGCCAGGCTAGGGCCAGTACATTTTTTTAAATTCTATAAATGAACAGTTAAGAAATAGAAGAAAAATGCGAAGGGATTTTTATGGAATGCTATTTTTTTCTGAACCCTGTTAGCCAAGGGTCAATAATAATATCTCCCGAGTCCTGAAAATGTAAACACCAGGAATATAACTAATTTTTTCTTCAAAAAATTGGATTTATCGTGTTTTTTTCGCTACTGCTCAAATATTAATAGATATTTGGATAGTATAGGATTGCTTTGAACTTTGAAATGCTTACACCCACCTTTAAAATTAAAGATTTTTTATTTATTTTTATAAATGCTTTAAACTAAGGGATATATGCTTTTTATTCCTGGACCGTAAGTGCACTGAACTTTCTCTTCCTTAAAGCTAGGATCCAGTCAGCCAGAGTTCGGGTATCTGAAAAAAACACATTTTTGTTTTTAATTTTCATTGATTACAAAATTCGTAAATCTATTTTATCAAAGCATTCCGATCAAGATAACACATTGTCAGGATATTGCTACTCGATACCCTCGACTCTGTATTTGCTACATTGCTCAGTCCCAACCATTTTGCTATATTGCGTGTGGAATTACAGGCATATAACTTCCCCTGTGAGAGGAATACCTGCGGCAGGTACTCCAGGTACTCATGTTGGTTTCGTAACCATGGTTACCTGAACGCCATAAATGAACGCAAGGGGATGAATTCGCTTTACTCTCTTCCACAGGGGTGGAATTTATTCGAATCCCATTAGACTCCGACCAGAAAGCGATGGCCGGGCAAAGTAAAATTTCATTAATCCTTATTCAATTTTCATCAATTAACCCGCCATATAATTCACATTTAATTATACAAAAATGTTTCACTATCTCTAAATTAAACTCCATTACTATTCCATTGCATTATATCGAAATTTTTCCAAACTAAAACTAGACGAACATTTTTTAAACCATGAATCGATCACGTTACATTTGATTAATTAAGCAATTGACTCGGATTGGAAAGGGGGTATTTCCGCTGAAATTCTGATTGGCCGCAACTATTTTAAGCAATTTGAGCCGTTTGTCTTGCAGAATTGGACCGCTTCCTGCATTTTAACCCTTTTTCTTTTTATTATTTTTCCCGGTCAGAGCTTATTTTCTATCTCAACACGGCCCTGGTCAGCACCAACTCATCACATTTCTTTCTTCCTTTTTAATTTTAATACAACACTGAAGGCGAATAATTCGTGGGACACAAATTTGAATTTAAGAAAAAACACCATATATTTTTTCACAATGTCGGAAGAGGAAAAAACGCAGAGATTTGGCGGTAGGTGACGCGGGTTTATCGAAA
The DNA here is from genome assembly GCF_010883055.1 of Belonocnema kinseyi. Lineage (NCBI taxonomy): Eukaryota > Metazoa > Arthropoda > Insecta > Hymenoptera > Cynipidae > Belonocnema > Belonocnema kinseyi. The sequence goes on along the minus strand of NC_046661.1, from coordinate 112,434,218 downwards.
CTGTAAACGACAAACCGAAGAAATCGTTGGTATCGCGATGCGATTTCGTAAAATCGCAGTGGGGGTCTATCTTCTGACCCTTGCTCGTGAACTCACACTACCCAGAGTTTGAGGACACACAGACAGTGGTGTTTGCACAAATGTTCACACAAAGCCTCGCGCGCGCACACACACGTAAGATCAGCCTTACTCAAAGGTTCGAAAGAACGTGGTCTTGAAAAAACGTGGTGGGGAGAGAGAATCAGGGAGGTTGCGCCTCTGCATCAGAACAAACCACGCCCACTTGGCCCCGCCCACTTGCATCGACTTCGGTAAAGAAGGGACGCAGATGAAATTTGAGAGTAACAGTCAGATTTCCACCTCGGATAAGAGAAATGGGATTATAGCATTTTTTTATGAAAGAAATTATATTTTTTGTTTGTGAACTTGGGGCTGATGCAGATCTTGAAAGTCAAAAGGAGTTTTCCTGTAGATGTTCAATGTAACTTTGGAGATAATGGGATGTAATACGAAACCTTATACTAGTTTGAACTAAATGTATAATGTAAAACTTTGGAGATCCCGGTTTAAACTTTATTGAGATCAAGTTGAAGTTCAAAATGCAAGTCAAGTAAAAAAATTGATAAAGTTTAATTTTAATTCTACCTTCGTGAGTCAAAAATATTTTAATAATGTTTATGATGTTTAATTATAAATTCGGACGTTCAAACCTTAATCTTAATGTCCAAAGATTTAATGATTGGAATTTTGAATTCAACTGTCTTTTGCAATATACTTGAAACGTTTCCAACTTTTTGGGATGCTAGAAAAAGGAATACTTTGAACTTTTCGAATTTTGCTGGCACACTTTAAAGTTGTGAATTTCTCAATTTTCTGATATTTCAAACTTTAGAGATCAGACTTCCAAAATTTTTGAATATAATAGGAACGCTTATAACGAAATGAAACTTTGATCTTATAGGAGGTACCTGAACTTAATAGGATCTTTGAACTGAAGGGACATTTTGAAAAAAGAAACCTTTCATTTTAAGGGGGATTTTTTAGCATTGGAGTATTTTTAACTCAGCAGGAGAATCTTGTCTTAAGAATATTTTAAACATATAAGCCTTCTGATCTCAGGAATTTTTTAAAAATAATGAACGCTTTAAACTTAGGAGTATATCCTTAACTTATGAGCGTTTTCAAGTTATGGTATATATTAGCAAAAAATCGGCATTTTTAAATCCGAATTATTATAAACTTATTATATACTTCCTTGAAATAAGGATTTATTCTAAACTTAGGAATTTGCATGCTAAGATTCAAAATTAGTAGTTAACGCCCGTGTGGAAATAGCCGCAGTTAGCCCTGGTGCAGAAATTTCACCGTCTTTCCCTATTTGAAGTTGGGTTCTGATGGGTACCCTATCAGAATATCTAGTCTAGAAAAAACTGGTGGGGCCCCTATCGGAGTATCTAGTGTAGAAAAAACTGATGAGTGCCCTGTCAGGTTCTAGTGAAGAATTCCATGCTTTGTATAGGTATGGCAAATCTGTCTGTGTCTAATGGGGCCACGACCAGAGAACTCCTAAAATCTTTAATTGCTTAAACTATAATTTTGAGGCTTTTGAAGGTTTCAGTATTCAAAAGTAATGTATTTATGAGTATTTAAACTCTTATTATTTTCTTCGGGGCCAGGCAGATATGTTTAGGTTTAGGTTTATAAATGCTCTTAAAAAATGTAATGTTCTGTCACTGTACAATGTACAATGTACATTTTTGTACACGTTAACAGTTGGTATATTTGACATTTAAATAATGTCGTATAATAATAAATATTTAATTTAAAAATGGGAGTTTGATATTTTGTGTTTTAGCTTTCTTAAGCTGTAGATTATGAGGATGGCTTTTTCATCGAGTTTCAACTTGTCGGTTTAGCGTAGTGGTTAGCACTCCCGACGGCTAGGCGATAGATTTAGGAATAGATTATGTAGGTTCGAAACCCCCGTAGAGTTAGAAATTTTATTTGTAATATAATGTTTAAAAATGAAATATATGTATTCACTCTAAACAGGACATTAATATTTAAAGTAAAAATACTCGCAATTAATTAATATTTATTTTTTAATGCCTTTTTTGTAATATCGTTAGAGTATAGCAGTAGTGGGCGTCAAAATTACCTGAAATATTTAAATGAAATTTGAATTTTTGAAAACATAAATGATATTCGGATCGTAAACACTCGTATGATGATGAACGAATAAAATAACTGGCTGCTAGTAGCGTGACTGTACCCTGTAGGAGACCCGCAGAGTCTCTTCTCTTTAATTGAATTGAAGGCGGGCTGACCCCACTAGAACCCTACTAGAACATCTAGTAGGTCCCCCGTGGCCCTATTAAGCCTAGCCGTGCACTGGTCGGAGACTCGCTGGGCAAAATTTATGTCAAAACCCCAGTCGGGGGCTGACTGGGCTCTGATCGGACAATTTTTGTGATCGAATGCTCAGACGGTAGCTGGCCGGGTGCTGATTGGAAATAATAAAATTGTTGAACATTGTTTATAACTCAATTACTTTTTCTGGATTCATTAAGGAACGGATGCGTATACCCACATGGATGTTCCACGCGTGGAAATATATTGGGTGAATATCTTTTTGGCAACACAAATTTTAAGGTTTCATGAGTTCAAACTTACAAACAATGAATTTTGTGACAAAAATTCAATGAACATTTTTTGAAATTCGAAATGTTTTTTTTTTTAAGAAAAAAATGCTGAGTTCCATCTTTATGAAAAATTGCAAATGTTCAGAAAAACGTTACATTTTATATCAATCTTAAACGTTGTAAAATAGTATAAAAAACCAAACCTTACACAAAAGTTTAAAAAATTTTATTATTAAAAAGTTTTCAACGATCACGATTAAATTTCTGAGTTCCGTCATTAAAAATTTTAAATGTTCATAAAAAACTACATTTCCTGTCATTGTAAAAAGCTGTAAAATAGTTTACAACGGGAAAAAACAAAATATCACGCGAAGAAAACTGGTAATGAATTTAAATTATTTATTTAAAAAGTATTTCATTTATATTCCTGTTAAAAGTTCGTGTATTACATATTTACATAACGCCACATAATAATAAATAATTAGAAAAAGAGAACTTAAAATTTGGTACTTTAAATTTTCTGAAATGTAGCTTATGAGGATGGCTTTTTCAATGAGTTTTAACTTGTCGTTTGCGCAGTGGTTAGCACTCCCGACTGCTAGGCGTTAGATTTAGGTATAGATATGTAGGTTCGATACCCCGTAGCGTTAGCAATTTTATTTGTAATATAATTTTTAAAAATGTAATATATGTACATTTACTCTAAACAGGACTATTAATATTTAAAGTCAAAATAATCGCAATCATTTAATATTTATTTTTTAAATACCTTTTTTGTCTCTCAAAGACTACGTGAAAATAGTTAATGTTGCCTGTGTGCTGGGTGTGTGGAATTTCATATATTAATATGCTCCAATTCTACAGTAAAAAAAAATCAAATTGATTCCCTAATTCAGTGACTGATGCTCTTCTTATAATTGAAACCCGAATAATTTAAATCTAGTAAAGCACCAATTGATCTTGTCCGGGCTAGGGTCGGGCTCCCCGGGCAGCTTCCGGGAATGTTCCATGTTCGAACGCTGGCCAGCGCATCGTGACGATGCTGGTCGGATTCCGACCAGAAGCCCCGGCCACAGCCTGACTTAAAGTCGGGCTCCCTTCTCAGCTCCCGGATTAATGCCGGGCTCTCCGACCGCAGAAGGGCCAGCCCCCGACTTGAATTTCCACCTAGACACTTTGATCTTAGTAGCGTCTTGAACTTTTAGGACGTTTCGAAAAATCGTCATTTTTAAATGACGAAAATTAAGACCAAAGATCTTTACCCAGGAAGTTTTGAATAGTTTCTAGATTTTCAGGGCATTTTGTACCCTAGGTTCTTTTGAAATTGTTAGTAATAAATACACTTTTAACAACAGTGCCCAGAAGTATGAAAACCTTGAAACGCACCGAAACTCAAACAATTTTAATTTTTGGACATCACAGTTCATAAACAGTTCTTATGTAGGCATTATTGAAAATTATTTTAAAATAAGAAATATAATGTGTTTTTGATACGGAATTGTCTGAATGTGTGTGGTATGATATTGACGAGTTGCCACCGTGGTGAAAAAGGTGACGAGAGGCGGCCCCCCGTGATCGTTCCCGCGCGGGGCACCCGTCTGTTGATAATGTCCCGCACCACTTATGACAGTCTTACCCGCTGCTCCGCGGTTGGGCCCCCCATACTAATATGGGCCCCCCGCATGGTCCGCCTCTCGATTCCTTGTCTCTGACTTGTCCACTCTCCCGGAAATATCGCGCCTCTCGTCCGGAAATCATTTACTCTCGAGTGCGATTATTCTGCATTCCGTGGGATGCAAAAGCATTTCAAGAAACAACTTTATATACTTTTCTTTTTTCTATAGTTCATTGTATTTATATATGTTCCTTTAAATTATTATTATTTCACTCTGATACCTTGGAATTGTTGACGCCCTGAACTCTTCAACATTTTTCTAAATTCATCCCATTAATTTACCCAAAAATTTTTATAACTCATCTAGAATTTGCATGCGATTCATATAAAATTCTTTTGAGTTCCCTGGAGAATTTCTCTATTCATTCCAAATTTAATGAATTCAATGCATTTTAAAAATATTTTTGATTTTTTTTTTCAATTTAATTGAATTTTTTCAAATTAAACTTGAATGTGTATGAATTCCATCGAATTCTAATACTTTTCCTTCAATTCCTCTCAATTTACTCGAATTTTATTTAATTCGTTAACTTAATTTTTTTCAAATCACTTCGCTCCTGTTGACTTTTCTATAAATTCTATTCACTCCCATTTTTCCTCATGAGCTTCTTTTAATTTCTTTTGCATTCTTTGGAATGCTTTGACTTATTTCCGACTTGGGCCAGATCGGGCACACAATTTGGTGGATTTTAAATTTGGCCCCCTTTATACCCCGGCTTAACAGCCAATTTTGACAGTAGATGGCGCCCCATTAATTTCGGGGCATAAAGTGGGTTGATTCCGAATCTCTTAATTTACAATGAAAATTGCCAAACGCTGAAAATATTTCAATTAATAATTGAAAATTTGATCAAATGAGTAAAGAAAAATGCCAAAAGTGAGCACGAGTGCGTAGGCACCGTGTACTTCAAAATAGTCTTGAGTCACGTGTTGAAGAATATATAGTAAATAAATTTATCAAGTATGTTAAGATGAAACCTAACCTAATTAAATTAAAGAGCCCGTGCAACATTATAATTCGCTTATTTCAAAATAAATTCTTACATTTAGGCCTAACATAGAAATTGAAAGCAAAAATATATTGCATAATACTTGAATAGTTTATCACTCATCTATAACTATTTAAATGGTTTTCCGGAAATATTGTGTCTTCCGACGTTTTCCGTTTTCTCCAAAAAAAACTTGTTTAAAAAATATTTTGTTTCTAATCTTACATACTTCAATGTTTTTATATCGTTATGTGATTGATAATTTCATTTTTATATTCTCAAATCTCAGTTTAAGAGGTGATACATACGGTTTTATTATTGCTTTATTTAAAAATCCCTTTCAATTAAGAGTAATAAAAATATAATAGTTTGGGTCAACCGGGGCCAGACTGGGTAATTTCTAGGCGCTGCACTTGGGCCCTGATCGGGTATTGCGTTTCATTTCGAGTCTGGCCACTTCTAGATAGCCCGATTTGGGCCCGGTCTGACTCCAATCAGATCCATATTGGAATTTCTGCTTGGGATTTAAGGAAAATGAGAAGAAATTTTAAACAATTCATGGTGAATTAAACAAAATTTAAGCGAATTGAAAAAAATCTAAAAATTTCCACTGATTTTTAGATTTTTTTCAATTCGCAGGAATTTTGTTTAATTCACCATGAATTGTTATAAATTTCTTCTCATTTCCCTTAAATGCCTCGAATTTCAAACTTCAGTTAATTCATTTTGTTTCATTAATTTATCCTGAATTCGTTCAAAAATGTACGAATTGTTATGAATTTTATCAAATTCGTTTGAATTCATAAAAAAACATTAGTCACTTTTTCAGTTTAAAAATGTTATTTTTCCACTTTTTTCAAGTAAATTAGATTGTAGCAACTCTGTGTATATTCTGTCTTTATTTTTAACAGCAATCATTTTTCTGCTAAATCTATACTTCTCGAGTTCAATATGATACTTATATACCGTAATGTAAAGAATATTCCGCAAACTATCCGCCACAATTTTAATAGTGAAAATGAAAAAATATTTGCAAAAGCAATAAAACAATTGATTGATTGTCGTAAAAAAGACTTGTGAATTATATTTCAAATGTCACTAAGAAAGTAGCGATTTTTACATAGCGCTATCGTTACCAAAAATGTAACTAATTCAAAGAAACTATATATAGTTATAGTTCCTTCCATCACTGATATGGTCTTAAAGTTATATATAAGGCCCATATAAGTCCCAAAATTAGAAAGCCCAAAAATTAAAAGGCCCCAAGTTTTGATCCGTGTCGATGAAAGTCTGAAAATGAAAAATGAATGAAAGGGAGACCCTCGGAGTTGATTAGCGATCTGAAACTAATTCAGTGACTTCTCTCGAATGAGGCCCCAGGATTTGTCGCCACTGTACCGGCATCTGAATCCCGGTGGGTCCGCCGTGTGTGGGAACTGATCGCGATTTTTCGTGTCAATCATCAGAGCGACTGCTGACGACTCTCAAGAGGTTCCACACGTTCCACATATAACGCATATATGCAAGGGCACGCAACCCTCTACCTACCCCCACCACCTTATGGCCGGCGGGCCCTTCTCGCAATTCTCGCGCTTGGCATATATATTTTTTTCACAAAAGCTCCCAGAGCACATGCATAAAACAGGCATACGCATAGGCATTACTCTCTTTCGTTAAACAATATGCCATCGTGTACGCGCCAACGGGCCGACGAGTGGCCGGTGCGTACAATGCCATCTTATGACATTTTTAAGTTCAACCGTCGGTACTTAAGTGCTCGTTAGACGTCCTGCGACCCGCGTTAAAGCTTTTGTACTAAAAAGCCATGCCATGTATATATCGTCAAAAGGCAAGAAATAACGGTCGGCCTGATAAATTGACATCCGAATCAACGAATTTCTACCCTGATATACTCTCTAAATTCGAGCTAGTGAAATCTCAATGATTATAAGCTATTTAAATCAGTTAGGTTGCGTTGTGAATCAATGAAAATGCTTTCTGATCAGATTCAGTGACCCATTTGTAACTCATTCAAACACAGAAAAAACTGAAGTTAAATTTTGTTGCATGTAAAATTTCCAACTATAAAGTTTACATGCTATTTGGCGAAAGTGTATCCTACGATGGAATAAAAGCTGTCGTCTGCTACGGCATCCCTAGCAGTAATGGGAAAATGGCAAAGTATGAGTGAATTCGAGCTATAAATCGGGACACCAGGCTTAAAACAACACAGAAAAAACAAAAGTTAGAATTTGTTGCAGGTAAAACTTGCAAACGGTTAAAAAGAAACATATTTCGGAGAAAATGTCACTGAGGTTAGGAGAAAAATTCTGATCTCGTCTACAGCGTCACGATGAAGCCAGCAAATTTCGGTAACACATTTACAATCAGTAACAGAAAATACGAAAAAAAAAAATGTTCTTACTGATATATCTCCTCCGAAATAAATGAGATTATTGTAGAGGCATTAGAACTTATTTAGTACCATTTAGCAAAAAGCGCAAAAAGCAACTGACAGGTGGGAATCACCATTTCTCTCCAATTTATTGAAGTTTAATGACGACAGATAGCGCTGGCATCGCAATTCTTGCTACATCGCGAATAAAAATGGAGCGATTATGAGGAGAAAGATTATCCAGACACGGTTAAAAATGAGAAATTATCTTCGATTCATGTAAAGTTCATTCGGCAAGGTTAATTTTTGTTGCGGTGAATCTTTTACCAAGAATGGATGTAAACTTTATCTTTCGTTTTTCTCCGTGAATTTAGAGAGTACATATAAAAAACGCAGACAAAATTTCACTGTTTTACAGAATTTGTTGTTTAAGTTATGAAAGCGACTCTGGAAGATGTGCGTACACAGAAAAAACTAGCGGTTCACCAAGTTGTGGCTTGAATACAAGCTGCTATGTGGGCCTGGTTAGGCACTGACTAGTTTTCCCTAGTTTTGGCGTTGCCCTGGTCGGGTCAACTGGCAAGGGCCATACATGGCGTGTAACGCTTATGCAGACTTTTATCCTACTTAGGGCAAACTTGTCAGGGCCTGTCCAGTTTCTCGGAGCTATGCCCTACTTTTCTAAATTATAATAGTCATAAACAAAAACTAGTTTTAGAAAACAAAATTTATTTTATTTAGTATAATGCTACTGAAAATACATATATTATAATTTTTCAGTCTTTGATGCTGCAAAAAACCCGTTTTCTAGATCAGTAAACCCGTGTAGAAATTTCCCCGGTTGGCCCTATTACAACAAGGTTTCTGGTCGGATCCCGGCCGGGTATTGATATTGATTATGGTTGATAGATGAATTATCGTTTGAAAAGTATAATTTAAAGATTTATTAGAGTAGTGAAACAAAAATAAGTTGTTTTAAATTCTTTAAAAAAAAACATTACATTTTTTTGAATGTCGTATCTCAATTACTAAAACTGTTATCAACTTTGGCGCATCAGCAGCAATGTTAAAATTTTCAGACAATGTTAAGTCTTTAAACTTTAAAATTTACCGCCATGTATATCCCCTTCTGCGTCTGGCGACTTCGAAGACACTAATTTTCAGTTTCGCCCTTCGAACGAGGGTGCACATTGCACTCACGTCGCATCATTTCCTCCAAGTTTGCAAATAAAATCGAGATCCGTAATTAGTTATA
>NC_046661.1:112424085-112425162 GCF_010883055.1 Belonocnema kinseyi | reverse complement strand
TTCCGGTGAATCCGACCTCTGGGCTATCAATTATTGTGTGTATAATGCAGCGAGAGCTTTGGCCGATGCGAACCGTAAACCAAAACCAACGGCTGATCATAAAACCAAAAAACGAATGCATCAACTTGCTATAAAGATAGGCTGGGCAAGACAGTACGCGTCCCGCATTCAATGTATGATTGACTACATCACATCTGGCAGGAATTTTACCGCCAAGGTTCGGAAGTTCGCGCGCGAACTCCGGACCCGTTATCACACACTTAACAAGTCAAAGCTGCTGACCATCAGGCAGCATATTGTTGAGAGAATACGGATACTACCTGACGCTAAGAGAAGTCTAGAGCGGAGGGAGAGAGCAGCTGCATCTAGCTCTGGGGATTGTCGAACGATATACTATAAGGAAATTGGAATGGAATTTGGGTTAAACAAATGCGCCAAGGTTTATTTGAAGCGAGGAAAACTTAATGGCATCCCTGAAGATCCTTAACTCGTTGATAGAACCACAAGAAAGGTTATGCACATGAACAAAAGCATGCATCTTAAGTCTTCCATTCCGCGACTGTACATCTCACGCCGTCAAGGGGGTCGCGGAATATTGAGTCTTGAATGTCTTCACAACAGGATTATTCTGGGTACAGCACATAGAGTTGCAAATGGAAGAGACCCTCTTCTTAAAATGGTCAGGAATCACGAAGAAGTGAGCAAAGGAGCATTTCTGTACAAAGCAGCGGAGGAGGCTGCTGAAACACTTGGACTTAACGTCAGTATTAGGGGTGAGCAAAATGCATCAAATCTTATCTATCTCGAGTACTCACTCCTGAAAGCCCGGATTAAGAAAGCACAAGAGAAAAACTTTTGTGAACAGCTCCTCTATAAGAGGATGCACGGTATCTTCCACAGAAATGTGAAGGATCAGTCAATGTCTTGTGAGCTGACGTTTGCTTTCCCTAAATCGCCCGGGTTGAAGTCTGGTAAAGAGGGTTTCACTTTTGCATGCCAAGACGGTGTCATTTCCACCTTAACATACCGTCGCCACATTTTGAGCCAAGACATTCCCGATGATAGCTGCAGGGCGTG
>NC_046661.1:112386882-112423985 GCF_010883055.1 Belonocnema kinseyi | reverse complement strand
AACTTCACCAAACATTCAAACTAGGTTAGGTTGACCAAATGTTACTTGACGAGCGCGATATTGGCATATGTGTGGCGAAACAGAGTATTTATCGTAAATTCCCGACTTGGGGCAAGCCTCCGTAAAACTCCACAACAATTTTTTTGATATATTATTCATTTGTGGGAGTCCTTTTATTATTTTTAATTCGGAACAACTAGAATGTGTCAATAATTAATAACAGATATTTATATTTTAATGCCCTATTTATGCCCCATAGTAATTTAATTATTTTTATTAAAAATAGAAAAACTAGCCTGGGCCTTGCCAGCGCCACTTTTTAAATAGGGAAAAATTGAATGCAGCGTAAACCAGTAATCTGAAAGTATACTAGTCGGAATATTATTTGTAGCAATACATAAAGCAGAGCTATTACAGTTTGACACTGTAGAGTGGAATAGCGTTCGTACACGCTGTTTAAATTACTGATCCACATTGTAAGGTTTCACTTACAAACTGGTAGACGTTAGGTATTATCAATGTAAATTAAAAATGGTGAATTATACAGTTTACAACTTGTAAGCTATTCCCCTTCATAATAGGATGGGCAACTGGGATAGAAACTATACTCTGTTCCCTGAGAGAACATCCTCTAGAACGACCAATTTTGGTTTTCTTCGCGTAGCCCATTGTTCAATTTGTCAAGAAGAAGGGATTTGTTGAGATGTTTCAGCAAATCTGAGTGAACCTCTTTATATTCATTAGAAACTATTTTCTTTGATTGATTCACGACACTGGCTTTATGTTTTCTACTACTTTTCTGTTTGCTTACCAAACTCAGTGTTGATAAGGTTACCCCAGCAGGGATCTTTGGCCCACAGCAGGCCAAAGTAAGCAAATCTACAGAATTTAAACTTTGCAATTAGCGATTTGAAGATAGAATAATCCGCATCTACGAATTTTTCCGATTCAAATGATACATTGCTTGCCTAGGAAAGTTGAAAATTTGAAGAAGGTTTAATCGCAGAAACTTTAGCTGAATATTCAATTTGATATTGCTTACTTCCAAAATTTTCAAACTTTATAGACAAATTACGTATAGTTGAAATCGGACTAATTTGAACATTCTGAATATATTACTTTTAAGTCGGCGATTGCAGAATTATTAATTATTAATTTTTAATTTTTTAATTACAAAAAAGAGCGACTGAGCCAAAAACTCAAGTGGCTACCATAGACCCCTGTAACTCGAGTCCTATACGCGCGGTGAGGTTCTTCTCTTTTATAGCTAACATGTCGTAAAAGTGATTCAAACTATTTTAGAAGGAAACTCAAGGAAAGCAATAAATATTAAATTAAGACCAAGGGACCAATGAGAAGAGAACTTAATAAACTACGTGTGAAAAAAACGGGTAAGGACACTCCTCCATCCAGTAACGCCAACCCATATGCGCACCTAGAGGATCTTCTCTCAGGGAACAGAGTATAGATGGTCCAGTTTGAAACAGTAATCCGATATACCAATACAGGGCCTCACCCTGCGCATTAATTTCATAGTGTGAAATTGTTACATCTCCTTTTTCGTACTGGGTCAAGTGCTGACTGAGAGTGTTAGAGGTACACTGTGAACCGGGGAAATAAATGTTACTGGGCGAGATTATAATATCTCCACTTTCAAACAGTGTTATTCGCTGAGCGAAATTAATTTTTTTTAAATATTAAGGTTATTTTAATAATTAATAATTAATTAATCATTATTTTTCTAATTAAAACTAAAAGATGTATGGAGATTACAATAAACTTCATATCTGCCGTACTAAGGAAAATCTTACGTAAGTGGCATTGTCGTTTAGGCCGAATTTAACATTTTCAGTTACGAGAAACTAGATCGTAATCGGAAAGTCAGTTACGTAAGTTTAGAAGGAAATAGAACCAGAAAGCTGATAAACCATGTTACTATAATCATCCACCTTTGGCACATCTAGACATTTTTACAACCGCAATATTGGATGAAATTTTAGACTGTCAACGACAGAGACTTGATGTTCTTACTGCCAGACTAAGTTAGTACAAGAAAAGTAGTGCGCCCAGGCAACAAAATCAAAACTTTTAGACAGATGAAAGAAGCTTCTATCGTGAACTGAGTGTAAAGCCAAATAATCAGCAAGGCACCTAAGTCCCTCAATTGGAAGATATGAGTAACTACTGATCGGTTGTTTGGGGCAAAATGAACAGATGCAATTTGGACACTGCGTGGTTCAAACTGGAGGAAGCAAGGGAAAGCAATAGCCCTGACATGCAACTGACAAACATAACAGCTACAGATGTTTTAGCGGTCTTGAAAAGGGCAGTAATTGGAAAGCTCCAGGTCCGGATATGGTGCACAACTTCTGGTACAAGTACCAGACCAGTGTGCATCTTGCGTTGGCAAGGTGTTTTCAGAAGATCATTGAACACCCAGATCTTATGCCAGGCTTTATGCTCCAGGGTATTCATATATGTTAACAAAAAAAACCAGACGCGCAAAATCCATCTGACTTTCCACCGATAGCCTGTCTTCCAAAAATTTTAAATGTCTTCCAGCTATCATTGCAGATAAGGTATATTCTCATTGCGATGAGAATGACATTCTTACAGAAAAACAAAAAGCATGTTGTAAAAACTCGCGAGGCCGTAAAGATCTAGTCACTATAGACGCTGTTGCCCTGACTCAAGCTCGTAAGCATCAAAGGAACTTTCACATGGCATACATTGACTACAAGCAAGCGTTTCTTTCCGTGCCGCATGACTATTTGCTTGAAGTCTTAAAAATGTACAAAATCTGCCCACGCATTATTGACTTTCTAAGCCATGCGATAAGGCTCTGGGGTACAAGAATCAAGTATTTTAATCATGGACAACAACCAAAAATAACTAGATCAATACGCTTTATGACGGGTATATTTCAAGGAGACTCATTCAGCGCACTATGGTTCTGTTAAGCATGTCTCATGGGTTCAGAATTCTTGATAATGAGGATGGTCATCAAGTGACCCATCTTCATTACATGGATGACCTGAAGCTGTACGCTAGTTCAGCCCAAAAACTGCAGCAAGTGCTCGATGTCACAAAGCAATTTTCCAATGATATCCACATGGAGTTCGGACTAGATAAATGTAAAACAGTGCATTTAATCAGAGAGGAATTAGGGACCGCAGAGTTAAAGAACGAGTTCGAAAATCACATCGAGGCAATAGTTGCAGGCGAGTCATATAAATATCTAGGTATTCTTGAATCGAAGGGTACTCAGCATACGGTAGTTAAGACAAGCCTAACGACTGTCTTCACTACGAGACTCAGATTGATTATGAAGAGCTTCCTCAACTCGGCAAAGAAAATCAGGGCAATGAACACATATGCCATCCCTATCCTGACATACTCTTTCGGGATCACCAAGTGGTCTAGCACTAACCTTGAAAAGATGAACAGAATTGTTCGCGTAAAAATGAAGAAGCACCGAATGTACCACAGAAATTCAGCGATTGAAAGGGTAGTTCTACCACGATATTCAGGGGGTAGGGGCGTTGTAGATGTCAAAAAACGGTGTGAGTCACAAGTTACACAGTTGAAGCACTATTTTAACAGCAAACGAAATTTTTCGCTTTACAGCACCATCTGTAAAGCGGATCTTGACTACACGCCCTTGAATTTGTCCTCAGATGGGGCCTTGAATATCAGGGCAGAAATCGTAGAGGAATTACAAATACAATGGAGGCAGAAAGCTATCCACGGCGAGCACCCCATAACGTTAGAGCAATATGAAGTGGATAGTGAGGCATCCAATATTTGGCTAAGAAAGGGTGTTCTGTAACTAAAGATGCAAGGATTCGTCATTGCGATACAGGACAAGGTTGTCAGCACCAGGAATGATCGCAAACACGTGTTACATCAGGGCGTGGTTGACCGGTGCTGATTATGTGGAGATACCAACGAATACATCGAGCACATTATTGATGGCTGTCGCATAATGGCTGAGATTAAGTATACGCACATACATAATGATATACCGGGCATTATACATCAACAACTTGCCCTAAACCTAGGACTTTTAAGAGAATGGATGCCTTTCTATAGATACATTCCAGTGCCCGTTTTAGAAAGCGAAGATTACATCTTATATTGGGATGTTACTATCCGAATGGATCATTACATCCCGGCCAAACGACCTGACATCGTGATGCCAAAAAAAAGGTGGAAGAGTCTACATCAACGAAATTGCTTGTCCACTGAACCGAAATTTGCAGTCAACCTATACAATCAAGATCCACAACTATAGAGAGTTAAGGCATGAAGTAAAGACCATATGAAGTAATGTAAATCATGCATCTATACATCCCATTGCGATTTCGGTTACAGACAGTGTGCACGCAAGATTCACTGAACGTCTTGAACATTTAGTCGGGTTCACCCGAGTAAAAGTTTTGAATAAAAGAAATAAGTGCGAATATATAATTTTGGGTCTGCAGAAATTATTGATGTAGTGTTATAGGGGAAAGGAACCAAGTTCGAGGAAATAGACAAACTCGAACTTTTCTATCCTCTTTCTTATAAATGAAAATTCTTACAACTTTAAAAATTATTTGGCTACACAGTAAGTTTATCAAACTTTCTTTCAGAAATTTAGAAGTTTAAACCAAATTATGATATGTATTAAATGTGTCAGAAACACCATTTCTCGAGGTGCATTTCAAATTCAATTTATAATCAAAATATTATTAATATTTGAAAACTTATTGAAAATCCGAAAATTGTATTATTACAATAACAGTCAATAATAATAATAATATTATTATTATTATTTGGAAAAAGTTGGATTCATCCTTATATCACTACAGTAGCATTTAAATATAAAGAATAAATCCAAAAGTAACCAGAGTGACTAAAAATTTCTAATACAGCCAATCCATTATCTATTAAGCAAATGGAGAATTTCCGAAAATTTCAAGAGGAACTATTCACAGATACTTAATTCGAAATAAATTTCTGTTATAAAAATATTTTTTAATTTGAGTTATAATTCACTATTCGCCATAAAAATATCTGTCGATCCTCAACAATAGCTGCATCCTCGCGGCAATTGGTTTACTTTACCATATTGGTTTACTTTACCATACGGTATTGGCTTTAGGGTCATGTGAAATGAAAACAATGAAGTTGTTGCAAACGATATCGGCACACAATGTTGGCCCTCATTAGTGAGTTTTACTAAATGTGTGAAAATTAAATAATGTCTTTATTTATCGTATTTAATTTTATTAATAACTATTAATAAATCTTCCAGTATTCTTGCTAATTTTTTAAACGAAGTACATTCGATGAAAAACAGTTATAGTGTAGTGAAAAATTAATCATTTTCTTTTTAAATAGTCAAAAAGCATTGCAGATAGATAGATGCAAATGTTAATTTTTCGGCCTACTCGCCTCGACGTATATTTAATTTTTAAAAAATTTTATTGCTTATTTTCTTAACAACCTTTTTTATGAAAAATAATCTTAAAATCCACTTATTTGTGTGACAGAAATAATTTATGTCGTTAATTTTCTGTACTGTGAGGAACTGAAGCTGCGAAAATAAAATGTTATTCTTTAAAAAATTGTTTTCTTTATCGACTGAAAGTTGCTGAAAACAATTTTGTACACATTAGTGAGAAAAAAAATGATGAAGGAATATTGCATTATAGCAACTTTTTCTTTAGACATTTTTCTAACGACGTACACGGAGAACTTTCAGTTACAAAATTTGATGGTATAATATTTATTTTTACAATACGACTATAGCAAGCCAGTATATAGAGTCACTATTGCAATAATGAGAGAACTCATTTAGTTATTCGTACTATATCCGTTTAGTAGACGATCGTTTCATATATTATACTATGCATTTAGTGTCAAATACGAAACGCCGTTTGGTTCCGTTTAGTAAATACCACTACATAGAACTATCTGGTTAGTCGGAGCTCCTAAACGGAAAAATCATGTAGTATACCATCTACTACCGCTTGGGTCGAATACTAATCGACTCCATCTTGATTTTCATTGATCTGTGATCTGTGCATCACGCCGCACACTGAGAGAACTCGGGCTGCAAAAATTGTTTGTCTGTGTCTGCATTGTGTTTTTAACAAGTGAGTTTTCTCGAAAATGATCTTTGCAACTATGGAAGACGTTATATGAAAAGTTGGAAATTCGAAGAGTACATCGAATTGTTCCAGGGTGAGTACCATTTGATTACTTACATATTCAGTGTTGCATGTTTTGGAGCAATTACAGAATAAGGGCGTCACCTTTGTTTTGTCTGGAATTTTTTGTTTTTCGGTAACAAACTATTAGAATCTTTAATTAAACGATAAATGAAGCGACCTGACGAGGCAAAAGTTTAAAATTATTGTTACTTTAGTTACTAAGATGTCTCAAATATGGGTTTGTCACGAAAGCATCCCTGAGACTAGTCACAGAAATAATGTTGGTCAAATCCCTGCCTTTAACCTTTTGCCTCGCTCATCACTTCATTTATCGTTCAATTAAAGATCCTAATAGTTTGTTACCGAAAAAGAGTTTTTCAGCCAAAACAGAGATGACGCCCCTCTTCTGCAATGTAATGCAATCAATGTAATAATCAATGCTCAAATGATGGGACTGAATTCATCACACTGATATATGCTGTGTAATATAGTATAAATGTTAAATATTAGATTAATGAATAATAATTAATGTAAATTTTGATTTACGTGGACATGAATTAAAGAATCTTATAATAAAAAAATATTCGAAACTTCCATCATGTTTTTTTTCTAGAACCCTGTGCTTATTATTTACCACTTCTTTTACTAGTAAAATTCATTGATCGTGTGGTAGGAGCTACTAAACAGTACGCTGGAATAATGAGACCTACGAAACAGAATTAGTATAAATGACAAAGCGTGCAGTGGAACCTACTAAACAGGATTAGTGCCTCCTACGAATCGTTCAGTAGAGGCTACATAACGCTATCTAGTGGGGCTGACTAAACGGACGTTTAGTCCATTAAAATATAAAATAAATGATTAAATAATTTTACTTATATCAAATGAAACTTACTATAATCCCTAAGATTCACTTCATGCACTATACATTTTATACATTAAACATACGATTAGATATTTATATTTTATTCTAAGGTGAAAGAGACAAAACCTTGTTAGAAGATATCAGTCCTGGCGGGAATTGAACACGGATCTCCGGGCAGCAGAACGGAGATATTTCCCTGTGATAAAACAAATTATAAAGTTTAGGAATTTTATCATCCTCATGAAATTCGGCGCGTGTAATGACGTCATTTGGTACTGAATCGCGAAGCACTACATTCAATTATTTTTTCGTTCATTGCAGCTTCCCATTGAAAATGGTAATTTTTCTTACCTGTTTTGCAACTTATATTATTTTAAATGCTAGTTATTGCAACTAAGGTTTTATCATGCAATTTGTGAATATCACTTTTTTCAACTGCAATCTGCTATCAAATATATGAATTTTTCTAACTATAAATGGCAACTATTAGGTTTGTAGTATGTTTATAAATGAAATGGAAAATGTGTTTCCTCCTGTGTCTGCGGCAATAATACTATTTTCTCGACTATATCCTAGATTGCCATCGAACTTTTGTAAATATCAATATTATAATGCCAAATTTTACAATCAAGTGTTTCCCCGTGTATGTTTAATAAAATCTACTTTTTTTCTTTAATTTCATGCATACAAATTTCCCTTTAAAAAGAGCAAATTTTTCAGGTTATGAGGGCCAAATGAAATATCCATAAAAAAATTGAAAAAAATTGATAGTCTTAATGCCACACGACGCCAAGCGCTCAAAATCAAAGCCTAAGATATAACCGTATAGCATTGTAAGAAAAAATGATGACAAAATCAGTATCACGTATTAAAACGTGGTAAGGATTACGTGCGTCTGACACAGCGCTCGTCTCGCAACAGCCGAACGCCAGACCATCAATGTTTTTTTAATCAACTGCAACATTCACTGTTTCGGGGCACCAACGGTTATAAAATAAGGTGAGTATCAAGTGCGGTAATGTCAATCATAAGAATCGCCCTCTACTCTCAATGGGTGAGACGCTAAGCGCTCAATATTCTGACTAAACTGCAACATTAACAATTTAAGGGCAGCTATGGTGTTTGAATAAGGTGAGTATCAAGTGCGGTACACAGTAATACACGAATCTGAATTTCAGTAGAAAAAGGCGGTTGAATTTCAGATGTAACCAAAAGGATCATTCGCCAGTTGAAAGTCAACTGATGATGATAACATGACATTAAGTAACGGGCTTGGTTGAAAGTCAACTGCTTTATCTATGTAAAATGTACTTTATAGGTTAATTTAAGACAGAACGATTGTTGACTTTCCGTCAACTCGTGGTATGAAATGAAACTTATAGGTTAATTTGAGTCAGCTGATTGTTGAAATTCATAAAATTTGTGCGCTATCGTTCAGTTATAGGAACCTGAAATTAATACAAAATTCAAAATTAAATAATTTTAGGAAATATATATTTTTTTAACGCGACCATAGAATAAATGATTCATTTATGCCTAATAAATCAAGTTGTTTTATATCCTCCAAGTCGATTAGATTAGTAGAAGGAAAAAAAAACTTAATGACACTAAATAAGGTATTTATATCCATTTCAAGCTACCAGGTACAGAACGTGAATCTTCAACCCCTTTTATATATATTTTTATCATATATGTACGATTATTCTATTTATAAGCAAAATCCGTTATAGATCTGGGTGCATATAGCAAAATAGGAAACGTTGACAAAACAACTTTCATGAGCTCAGTGTTGATCGATTCTATCCAGCGCTATCGATGCCATATTGGCTACTCATAGCTGCTCTCTTGGCTCCTCTTCTAAAATAGCCGAAATCCGTTAAAGTGTTTGCGCATCGCCGCATCGCATATCGCGCACGCCTTTCTGCCAGCAGAAATTGAATTTCAGAGTACGCGAATGAAAATCATTCCAAACTCAACATATCTGTCAGTTAATTATCATATTACTCCTATATCAGGTATGAGACACTGCACTTAAGTTCCATTTCTGGTTGAAATTAAGTGACTTACTTAATTTAATGCAAAAATGAAATTTATCTACATTTAAAATTCATCATCTTGTATTATACTGTATTTATTTTATCGTCGTTGATGCGCCGAAACATGCCGATACTGATTTTGTCGTCGTTTTTGCTTTCAGTGCTATACGGATATATCTATAGGCTCTGATTTTGTGCGCTTGACGTCGTTATAGTGTTAAAACTGTCCATTCTTTTTGAAAATTTGTTATGGATATTTCATTGGGCCCTTATAACCTACAAAATTGCCAAGTTTTAGTCCAATCCACCGAAAGACAATTTCCTATACATTCCGTGCAATGGGTCCTTTGTCAAATTAAAAAAATGGATCATACAAACAATGTAACCTTTTTTTAAACCTTATAAGACGCTATTGATTGATCATGAAATATCAATGAAGATTCGTCAATGAGGTAAATGGATGCATCTCTAGAATACGAGCACTTACATAGAATGCAGTAATACTGTAATATCCCCAATATTTGAAAAGTTTTCATCTTATGGTTCGGTTTTGATTCCTCTAGAATTAAACCGAAGGGCCTATGACAAAGCCACCGAACGCGTCCTCGGGTTGTGGATAGAGGGTCCCGGTACCAAGGGTTTCTGCTAAATATGGTTACAAAAATAAATAGGCAGTCGCGGACAATTGTCCAGGGGTGCCGAAAACTGAATGGCACCTGGGTGAGGTGTCTATAATGGTGACTCTGGGATACCGGGCGATCTCTCAGAGTACGCAGCCTTATCCTTGCATGCGGGGCTCTACAAGGATGGACGAACCCCTTTCCCTAGCTTCTCGTGGGAACAACAATGACAACACCAAACATAGTTGTAGTAATTGCGATTCAAAACAACAGAACGCGCAGGGCTCCCGACAATGGGTCGGCCAACAATGCCGACCAATCTAGAGCTGGGGGAGCCAATTAAAATTGATTCAATGCGATGGATCGGCGGGATCTCGTGACCTTTGGGTGGACAGAGCAACTGAATCACGATTTGCTAGACTGCTACGATGCGAATGTAGCCACTGAACGGGGTTACATGGCACGGCTGCATGCTCTGTGGTGCGAGAAACACCCGGAGCTATCGCACTTTTCGCAGCAACGTCTGCGAAACCATGCTGAACTATTCCGAAAAAGGGGCTATGTAAGTGCCTACTCTACATGCAGCGAGAGCTTTGGCCGATGCGAACCGTAAAACAAAACCAACGGTTGATCATAAGACCAAAACACGAATGCCTGAACTTACCATAAAGATAGGCTGGGCTAGACAATACGCGGCCCGCATTCAGTGTGTGATTGAATACATCAAATCTGGCAGGAATTTTACCGTCAAGGTTCGAAAGTTTGCGCGGGAACTCCGGACCCGTTATCACACACTTAACAAGTCAAAGCTGCTAACCATCAGGAAGCATATTGTTGAGAGAATACGGATACTATCTGACGCTAAGATAAGTCTAGAGCGGAGGGAGAGGTGGGTCAGAGAAAATCAACAGTTTCTCTCTGACCCATCTCGACTCTTCCAAGACCCTCCAGTTACTGTCAAACACCCACCTAAACCAGAGGAGGTCGAAGTATTTTGGAGAGAAGTCTACGAAGTGCAGCATAGACTGGACAAAGACTCAGAAAATATAAATAGCTTCAAGGAGTTATGTGTTGCCCTCCTAACACCTGATAAAGAATGCCCACCCATCACTACCGAGGAGGTGAAAAAAGTATTAAGAGGGATGAAGAACTATTCCGCACCGGACCAGATTGTATCAACCTTCTGGTGGAAGAAGTTTTCTTCAACCCATCAGCATTTGGCCCGTATTTTCACCTCATATTTGAAGTCGGAAGAGCCGATTCCGGAGTGGTTGGTGAAAGGGCGCACAATACTCCTGCCGAAAATAGGCAACTTAGCTGACCCGAAGAATTACAGGCCAATAACTTGTCTGAACATACTTTATAAAATATTCACAGCTATCCTAAAAGATAGGATTGTTCGGGCAGTTGAATCTGTGTGGCAAGAAATGTATGAACAACGAGGCTCAAAGAAAGGCGTAACCGGATGTCGGGAGAACCAGCTCATCGATATATGTGTCTGCAAAGATGCATCCTTCTACCAGCGTGACCTATCGATGGCCTGGATTGATTATCGGAAAGCTTTCGATTCGACCTCCCATAGACTTACCATCTGTCTTTTGGAAATCTTAAAGGTTCATGCGCAAATAGTTAGGTGCATAGAGAGATTGATGCCGCTTTAGAAAACCAGATTTACTATCTCATCTGGAAAAAATCGTGTGACAACTAACAAGGTCACCTTTCAGAGAGGTGTCTTTCAGGACGACACCATGAGCCCACTCCTCTTTTGCCTTATATTATTGCCATTATCTCTAGCACTTCGCCATTCCGACGGGTACTTGTGCGGAAAACCTGCAGATCGAAAGTACAAGGTCACTCACGTATTTTACATGGACGATCTTAAGATCTATGTTAAAAATAAAGAGCAACTACATCTAGCTCTAGGGACTGTCGAACGATATACTAAGGAAATTGGACTGGAATTTGTGTTAGACAAAAGCGCCAAGGTTTATTTGAAGCGAGGAAAACTTAATGGCATCCCTGAAGATCCTGAGCTCGTTGATAGAAGCGCTATACGATACCTTTGCGCTGGAGAGACTTATACTTACCTGGGCGTGTCACAGAGTCGCATTCAGGATGTGATATCTATAAAGGATACTCTCCGAAGCAGATACAAACGTCTCATCTGGCAGATTTGGTCTTCCGAACTGTCGGCGAGGAACAAAGTATCCGCAACCAACATGCTTGCCGTCCCGGTAGTACTCTATTCATTTGGAGTAGTTCCATGGACGGAGAACGAGCTTAGATCCCTTGATATCGGGACAAGAAATGTTATGCACATGAACAAAAGCATGCATCTTAAGTCTTCCGTTCCGCGACTGTACATCTCACGCCGTCAAGGTGGTCGCGGAATATTGTGTCTTGAATGTCTTCACAACAGGATTATTCTGGGTACAGCACATAGAGTTGCAAATGGAAGAGACCCTCTTCTTAAAATGGCCAGGAATCACGAAGAAGTGGGCAAAGGAGCGTTTCTGTACAAAGCAGCAGAGGAGGCTGCTGAAACACTCGGACTTGATTTCAGTATTAGGGGTGAGCAACATGCATCAAGTCTTATCTATCTCGAGTACTCACTGCTCAAAGCCCGGATTAAGAAACCACAAGAAAAAAACTTTCGTGAACAGCTCCTCGATAAGGGAATGCACGGTATCTTCCACAGAAATGTGAAGGATCAGTCAATGTCTTGTGAGCTAACCTTTGCTTTCCTTAAATCGCGCGGATTGAAGTCTGGTACGGAGGGTTTCATTTTTGAATGGCAAGACGATGTCATTTCCATCTTAACATACCGTCGCCACATTTTGAGCCAAGACATTCCTGATGATAGCTGCAGGGCGTGCCATGCACACCCCGAGCATTTAGCTCACATACTATCTAGTTGTCCAACTCACGCGGGAACGACCTACATTCAAAGGCACAATGCGGCACTAAGAGTGTTTTATTACCATCTCTGTCACTCATACGGCATTAACCTTAATATCGCTCCTCTAAATTCTCCTAGGGAAATCGAGTCAATTGTCGAGAATGGGAAGTGCCGCATACACTGGAACTTTATATTCTCGACAATTATTTTTGTTGCTCACTCGAGGCCTGACATGGTTCTTCTTGACTTCGAGAAGCGAACCATGTTCGTTATCAAATTTTCAGCATCAGCTGACAAAAACATCAACCAAGGAAATAAAAAAAGAGAGGTATCGAGACCTTATAAGAGTGTTGCAACGATTGTACCCGGAATATTCTGTTAAACTAATCGTCCTTATCATCGGCGCTCTTGGAGATGCCAAGGTTTCACTTGCTAATGGCCTAAAAAGCATCCCTGCGTGTCAACAATATGCTAAAACACTTGCGGGAAAAATGCAGAAGGCGGTAGTCCTTGGGTCGCTCCGTGTTCTTAGGGTGCACGAGGCTTTTGCTTGATCGTCGTGTTGATTCCTTTACAAACTGTAGCCACCTATCTCATGGTTGTGAGACGTGGTTGTGACTGAAATTTTACCGCGATTTCGCTGGGAGCGGTTGCAATTTTCCAGATTAGCACCCGCTTCCGGCTTCTCGATGAAGGGAGTAGATACATCAGATATAGCATTGTTGTGAATGTGGGTATCTCCATTATTTAATTATGGGTTTTTATGTTTCAATCTGTGAAAACTATAGAACTAAATAATCCGTTAAATCAGCGAATTTATTTTCGGATCTCGGTAATTTTCTTTAAATAGAAATTAGTACGAAAACTCAATTAAATATGAAATGACAGGTATTGTAGCCGTAATTTCAAATACTTATACATTAAGCCTGACGGGGAAATGCTTTTTCATTTAAAAAATCAAAAACTAAAGAATTATTTTGCTTACACTTTAAATTTCTCAAAATAATATAATGTAGATCAAGGCTTTATTGTTAAACAATTGTCAATTTTTGCCTAGTAAAAATTTATCTTCAAAACAAAAAACAATAAATTACAATAAAAAACAAATATTTTTTGATATTGTAATTTTTTCTTAAGAATTGTCATGTCTTCTAAAACTTTTCAAATATGTTTCCGAATTTGAGCAAAAATTGTTGTTTCTGGTAGATTTTTTCTATTTTTTAATCGGTAAAAATCGTAGTATCACAAACTTTTACAAAAAATTAAAACACTCACAGTATTTTATTTTATTGTATTCTACTGAAAAAATATAATAAGTTTGATTAAAAACGTTTTTTTAAAAGCTATTAAAATTATTAAATTCCCTCCTTACATTATTCTTGGAGGGAGTTTAATGTTTTTTAATTGAAAGCCGTAATGGGTTAGATATTAATTTAGTTTCAAACATTCAATAATAATGGCAATATTAATTTTGAAGATTTTGAAATTGAACCCTTTAAGATTTTGCAAATATAATTTACAGTGAAAGCCTTATAATAGTTGTACAATTTTAAGTTTGAAGTCTTGAATATTGAATGATTCGAAAAAATGTTTAAATATAGAAGAATTTTAATTTAAAAAGTGTTGTTTTAGATTGGAATATTGAAAATTGATTGTCCGCATCAAAAAAATGGTTATAACTTTCCAGCGGTTAGACAGTGGCACATTTCTCATTTATAGGCTACATAGGCTGCAGCCTACACGGAGAGTAATTTTGGGAGATTAATTTACAGCACTACTCCTTGATTTTATTACGATTTGGTGCGAGAACTGAGATCTCGAAACCTCTGCTTTTCAGACATAGGCCTCGAAGTTTCAACCATTGAACGACGCCCCTTAGTTCTCAGTTCTCGAACTCTATGCTTTTAGATCACAGAGCCCGAGACTTTAAAACACGCAAAAATTGTTGTTCTAAAATCACGCGTTTCCGTGAATTAATCTCTTAAAATTTGTCTCCATGTAGGGCAAGAAAATTTACTGTCGGTTCAAAATAATAGATAATAATCTCTGTTAACATAAGGGCGGCAAGTTTCTGTTAGCCTAGAGGCTATAACCAATTCTTTGATCTGGGCGCTCAAGTATTTGTTTTGAATTTGAATAGTTTAAAGCTGCAGAATTATAAATGAAAGTTTGCATAATACTTAAATAAATATTTCAGAACCATCAAAATCAATTGATTTCAAACTAAAATTTGAAAATTGGTCAAAATGTTCAGTTCCAAAAAAGAATTCTGCATTTTTTAGTTCAAATTCCAATTTTTTGAAGAAGATCTATTTAAGAATTAAATACTTTTAATTATCGTCTTAAATAATAACCATAATTCTTTTAATAATAGTTAAATAACTACATTTAAACCACATCGTGTTTCTTTTTAATGTATGGAACTTTTACTTCCTTAAATGTACACATTTTAAATTTTGAATAAATGCTTTTTTAAATTGTATAAATCAAATTAACTATCTGTTTCAAGCCCTCGGAATAAAAATTGTTGGATTTTAGTGATATATCTAATTAATTCAAAAGTATATAATTTAACACAGAAATTTTTAGATGAAAAATTCTAATTGAGCTTCACTGAAAGTAATGAATTGCTGGTACATTTATATTGCGCGTTGGAACAGCCATCGATATATCTATTCCAGCCATACAGATTGCTAATCTAACCCGCAATATAACTGTATTAGCAATTCATTTCTTTCAGTGTTCCGAGACTCTAAAAAGATTGATAAATGTGCAGTGTTAGGAGAATTTCCTTGTAATTAAAAATTCTGATCAAAATGCGACACCAGAGCTCTCTTAAGCTTTCTTAATTACACTTTACTCCATAATTAATTAACGACACGGTAATTGATCATTACAGCCCGCATGAAGCGTTTCGACTCCTTTTCTCATTCTCATCAGAGAAAGAGAGACACTCGAGTTGATACTTCCGATAGCCCGCATCCTACAAGTGTACCTTCTGTATTCGTCTTTCACTTCTACTTCCCTCCTATCAGAATTCTCTTATTTCATAATAAATTAAAATTCTCATCGCGATTCAATTACATACAAATTTCGGTTTTTTAATCTAAATTTATAATTCAAACTACAGGCCTGCTGTCTAATTGATTTTCTATAATATTGTTTCATGTTTTATCTCAATTATAAATGCCACGAGCTTCAATTTAAGACATTCCAAGAAAATTGAACTGAACAAAAAAAGCTTCCAGCACAGGGGACAAATAACCAAATTTTACCCATTTCTCTTATTGTTCTTACTTTTTTACTTCGGCTACAAAAAATAAAACTATAACATAGAAAATTGTATTGTTTATCTCGATTGTAAATGTCACAAACTTTACTTTGAGACATCCCTGAAAAAATGGGACTTGAAGAACAGCTTCCAGCATAGGTGTCTTAGCACCCCCCAATTCCCCTATTCCTTTCCCCCTAAAATGATTGTTTGCTTAAAAGTTTTCTTTTCTCTTGATTGGGCACTTTAAAGGGCGAATTCAAGACTTCAAAGTCATAATTTGAATAGTTTTTGGAGTTTCGTAAGCCCCGGAAAGGACAGGGAAGAGAGGGATGAGAAGTAGGGAAATTAAGGGAAGAGGAAGTGGGGAAAACTGGAGTAGGGGAATTAGGGAAAACTGCGGTCGGTAATTAATGGTAGGAACGAGTGGGGACGGGCGAGGATGTAAGGTTATGGGTAGTAGGGAATTGAGGACGAGTAGGTGAGGGGAAGTAGGAGAAGAGAAGGTAAGACTGGGAACTTCGGAAATATTGGGATAGAGAGGGGATAGTAGGAAAAGTAAAAATAAAAATGGAAGAGAAAGTAAAGAGCCAAACCAGGTATGAGGAAGTAAGCGAAGTGAAGGCGTTGGAAGTAGGGAAAGTCAGAGGAGGGGCGGACGAAGACTGGATGGGAAGTGAGAGGATGCGTAATAGGGAATTGAGGTGAATTAGGGTAAGGGAAAGTAGGTGAAGGAAGTTATGTGAGGGTGGGCAAATAGTGACATTTGGGGAAGTGTTGGAAGGGAGTGTAAACTGTAAGGGGTAGAGGTGGAAGAAGTAGAGAAAAGGAAAGTGATGAATGAGAAGGAAGAGGGTTGGAAATAAGAGGAATTCAAAGGATGTTTAGTAGGAACGTGAGGGTGAGTTGGGGAGGGAAGTAGGGGAAGGGACGTGAGGAAGTGATGATGTACAGAAGAGTAGAGTAGAGATAGGAAATACCAGAAGTTGGGGCAGGTATAACAGGAAAAGTAGAGGAGGTAGAAGTGGGGATAAGCGAGGGGATAAGGACGGGAAAGTGAGAGGGGATCGAAAGTAAAGGGGAATTGAGGGATGAGAAATAGGGGAGGTCAAGGGAGGAGGAGTGCGGATGAGTAGGGGAAGGGACCTGATGGAGGGGAAGTAAGGAAGATTAAATTCTTCTTAATCAAATCAGTAAGTGAATTTGACTGATTATTCGATGAGTTCTGCCAGATTCATCTCTAAAACCTCATACTGATTAAACAATTAATCTCCTAGAAAATAAAAAGTGAAATGCGCTGATTATTCAGTGAAACTCCACTAAATAATTAATCAACTACAATTATCAATCAATAGAAACGATTAATGAATTGATTAAGTGTTCCACTCCGCACTCCCGATGATAACTTTTGTAATTTTATGATCAATTAGTAAATACTGATTCATTCAGTATCATTTTCCTATATCCGTTACGGATTGATTACACACTGTTTGTTATTGCTTTAAATAATAATCAAATCGAATATTAAAAAATATTTTGTATTTGCAACTTGCAAATAAAGTGGGCTAAATTGGATTTCCTGGACTTTTGCCGGTCTTTTTCGCAACCCTGAGCGATATCCGAGCACTTAAAAGAGATGTAAGGGCGGCATTGTGTGCCACCGACGCGAGGCGACGCGGCGGGAACTTGATGTGGGACTCGAAGCAGAGAGAGAGTTGAGACGAGACGAGACCGCAACTACTATTATAATAGAACGGGGTAGATCCCGGCGCGGATAACGCTTTATTTCATCAAAAAGAAGGGGGCAAGCCGAGATAACGCGGCTGGGGCGGATGGCGTGCGATCCTTGCTCAATGATCCGAAACCCACATACGCCAATCTCAACGAGATAGGGCACTTTATGTGCAATCTAATTCAAATCACTTCAATTTACAACCTGGTTTCTTTAAAATTTTAGATTCACTTATACTCAACAATTATAATATATATCGACATTATAAAATTGTATAGATATCTGGATACGGATTCCTATTAACGACATTAACCGACATTCGAGAACGTTTCAAGAATTTGTGTTTGTGTTGATTTTCAGGATTTTAAAAAGATCCAAAAGGTAGTTAATTGATTGCAAACTATTTATTATTGTATAATGTATAATAATGATATTTATTTAGGAGTTGTCCAAAAAATTATGTAAGACGATTTGGGTGGTAGTCATACTGCTTCTTATGAATTAACAAAGTAGTGCAACTTTCAATCAAATATGATGAATTCTCAATAAACAAAGTAACAGTATGCAGGGTTGACTTATGAATTTTCAAGTTTTCTTTCGATTGAGTTTAACAACAATTTTTGCATTCTCATCCGAATGAGAAGGTATTGGTTTTATGTGAAAAATGAGTTTCACGGATTCCATCAAATGTCGACGTTTTGAGACCCCCTGAGTCAGAGAAATTAGACGTTGGTGTCTGTCTGTCGTCGTTGCCGTTGTTATCGTTGGTATCGTTTTTATCGCAGTGTCGTTGTTGCCATTGTAGTCTGCTAACACGGTAACATTTTAAGGAATTATTTGATTAGATTCCCCTTTGGCACAATTTAGAAGGATATGAAAAGAAAGGTCGAGTTCGTGAGCCAGCTTTTTCCAAAGAAATTTTAGAAAGTTAAAAAATTTTGAGACCACTTTTTTTAATGAACATTTGCAGCCAAAAAAACGTGATAGGGGAATAAAAAAGCAATAACTCCATTTTGTGAAAACAAAGCAAGATACGAAAAGAGATAGATTGAAAAAATTGTGCACCTGAAAAAGAATAGCAAAATTTTTCAAGAATTACTTTTTTGTAGGATAAATATTTTTTGTTTTATTTACAAAAAATAACATTGAAATAAAAAATATATATTTGAGTACAACGATACAAGCTGCGAGAATAAGTGAGATAAAATGTATTCAACAAAAAAAGATTTACAAATTTTTAACGAATACTTTTTTGATAGGAAGCGTAGTTTTTTTTCGTCAAAAACAAGATTAAAAATAAAAAAATACTTATAAAAACAAGGCAATCAGAAAAAGACTGTTTCAATTTCCATGCATATTATGAATTGTAATGATGTAAATTTATTAAAATGATGCATGTTTCAGCGCAGCTAAGAATCAAATTTAACGCAAAATAAAAAACAAATATTATAACAAAATTTTTTTGGATTGTTTCCTTTTCCTTTCTGGAAAATTTAGTAATTTAAATAGATTGGTTTAAAATCACCAACAAAAAGAAAATTCATTATTTACTAACAAAAACGAATTTTCATTGAATTACGTAGATTTTCAACCAGCTAGTTTAGTTTTTAAACTAACAAATATGAATTTTTAACCAAAATGCAATACTTACATTTTTATTTCGATAAATAATTTTCAATTAAAAAAAAAGAGTTTCCTACAAAATAGTTAAATTTTCTACACGAAAATATGAATTTCTAACAAAAAATGTAATAGTTAATAATTCAGATAAAAAATATTTTTATTTTTTATCAAGAACAATTGAATTTAACTAAAAATACCAATTTTCAACATACAAACTTGAATCCTCAATTTAAATAGATTAATTTTTAACTAAATAGTTGCGTATTTAACCAAAAAAATTTATTTTCTACAAGAAAAAAATAATTTTGAACAAAATACATAAAATATTCATCAAACACTTAAATTTTTAACCGAGTAAATTTATTTTTTACGAAAGAAGACGAATTTTTTACAAAAGAAATCAATTTCGAAACAAATAGTTGAAGTTTCAACTACAAAAGTTCAATTTTCCATCAACACTGAAATAATTACATTTACAGTTGAAGAAACTAACTTTGAAACTAAGAAGACTAAATTTACATCAAAAAGATGATTTTTCAACAAAATTTACATTTTCAACCAAATTTTTGAATTTTGAACCATGAGGATTTAGTTTCTACAAAAAAGAAAGAATTTTCAACTAGAAAGTTGAGTTTTTAACTAAAAAAGATCAATTTTGTGCAAACAATGGAATAGTTCACTTTTTCAACAAAAAACAAACAAATTTTTAACAAAATAGTTGAATTTTCCACCGAAGAAATGAATGTTGTAACAATATAAATTTTCAATTAAAAAAATTAAGTTTTAACAAATTAGTTCATCTTTCGACTACATACTTGAATTTTCTACCAAGTTGTTAAACTTGTATTTCAGTGATTCACAGACGTAAAGGTATCTTAGTTAAGAAATACTTTCACCACTTACTCCCCCCCCCCATACATATAACACAGTATAGAAAAATTGATGCCGATTGAAATTTTAAAAATCGTATATTGGACATAAAAACTGACACATCTCTAGAAATAATTAATGTATCCCACGGCCATATACACAAGTCCGGGGACCGGGGTAGAGTTATTAAATTCCCAAGAATTGAAGTTCAGGTAAATTTTGACATTGAAATTAAAATATTTTCAAAATTTCAATCCGAAATCATTCAGTTTCGAAATTCTCCAATTGAACATAAGATTTTTGAAATTTTTAACGTTTTAAATTAGAAATAATATAATTTCAACTCCTTTCCGATGAAATTGTCCAATTTAAAAAAAAATTTAGTCTGTAATTTGTCAATTTTTAAATTTTCTGATTCCAAATTTGTCAATTTCAAACAGTTTAAATTGATGATTATCCCTTTGTAAACGCTTTTTATTTAGAAATGATACAAGTTCAATTTCTTTTCATTCCATTCGAAATATTTTCTTCTTTTCCAAATTTTACCTAATTTAAAATTACTTGTTTTGTAATATTTTCAACTAAAAAAATATTTAATTCAAACTCAAAATGTAAAACTCAAAAAATACAAATTCGAAAAAAAATTGTGCTGATTTGTTCGCTTTTTTTCGTGAATTGTTCGGGAAAGTTTTCGTTTTTCGAAATTTCATTATTTTCGGGCTTTGTATTTTTTTTTTAGTTTCACATTTTGACTTTCAATTCAGAACTGTTGATCTCACGTAAATTTGTTAGAGGAAATAAAGACTGCATTTGTCGAGCACAGCTCAGCACATGTTTTAGCATTTTTAAATTTGAATATTTTTGGATCTTTTATGTTTTTCAACGGTTTTTTTAACGGTTTGTTTTTTGGAATTTTACTTTCCTGCACGAAATTGTATATACTTCGAGCCGCCTCGCACAGCCTTTTTTTACTCTAGTAAGTTGCGTATCTAGCAAAAAGAACGTTTATCAAAAATTGTGTCCGTAATTTTTGATTTTCCAAAAAACCGTTTACAACACAAATGAGGAAAAGTCTAGCACAAATTAGTACAACTTTCATTTTTTCGCAAAAACAAGTTTGCGGATCTAACTTCCTGGATATCGACTTCTTTCTAAAATTATAAATTAAACAGTGCAGAAAATGTATTGTCATGCACCTTTTCCAAAACAAAAATTGAAAATAAAAAATTGATAAATAATATGAAAACAATTTGATATATATGGGCCATTATGTCTCAAGCGCACCCACTCAAAACATTAAATTTGTCCGATCTAAGTCAAACTAGGGCAAAGCGTTGTGTTATTGGATAGTAGATTATTGGGAATTCATTTCGTAATTTTACTAATTATGCACCGAGCAGGAGGGGGTAAACATTTGGAGATTGAATGAATTTGAGGTTAAATTTTTTATTGTTAAAAATGATTATTTACAGTTTACAACTTTGGCTCGCGTGCGCATGCGTTGTTTGATGTACAGGAGCACGTAAATCTGATTTTCGAGAATAAACAATTTAATTTTAGTTTTTAATCTCGTGGTATTTCAAGAAACAATCCAAATCTTTCTTTTTAGTATAAAAAAATTCAAAACAGGGTACATCTTCAACAAAAAAATTAAATGCAATTTTGACCTTCATTTTTGAAGGCCAAACATTTATACCTAAAGAAAATAATTGCATCCAATGAAAACGACCTGAAATCCCCGATCAAAATTTTAGAATAAAAAATTTGTTTTTTCGAGGTCAAATATTCATCTTTTCACAAAACTCTTATCATCAATTGAAAGAGCTTGAAAAAGCCTGCCTAACTTATATCAAACGAAATTTTGCTATCGTTAATTAAGAGAATTATAAATGATTAAAATGAACAAAGTTCACCAAAATCAAAAAATTTTCACGCCGACTCTGTCAGTTGATATTTTTCTACAGGGTAAGGGGGGGGGGCAGCGCCAACCAGGGGGGCAAAGGTGATTTTTCTTACAGCATGGCTATTACTTAACAATTTTAGTTCTACTTTGCATCCAATAAATCTATTTTATCAGAGAGATAGTGTTACTCACTAAAATCTTGAAAATTGACGTTGCAAAATAAAAATTATACAGAACACAGTTTTTACCACGAAAAAATGGAAGTTTCGCTGACAGAAATATAAAGTTTCCAACTATAATGACAATACTTATAGTATAAAAACTTGATATGTTGACAGCTGAAACAATATCACACAATCTAATTATATTCATCAGACGTAATTCAAGTCCAAAATATATTAAATCTCATAAATAAGTGAGGCCTGAACAGGGGGGCAGGTCCGACGAAAATGATATTTACATGTGCTTAGGCGATACACGTATCATAAGTTTCGTCGATAAATGATCGGAAATGTAAAACAGCAAATTATCTTGTGAGCTACATAGAAGAAACATGGACATAGGAAACACGGGACTAGGCATGCCATCCTAACTTGGCGAGCGGAGTTGCATCCACGGGAGGGGGGAGAATTCCATGAGTGGGGAGAGTCGCCATCTTACGATGTGCCATTTGATTATGCGCACGAGCATATTTGCCGACAAACTGTACATGAAAATATAAACATGTGGGTGCTGCCATTTTTGTCGCGGGACATAAAAAAGTGGCGCACCTCCCCCCTCACTGCATCACCCCCGCAATGGCATGCCTAGTCCCTTGTTTCCTATGTCATGGGAAGAAACTATTAAATATTATTATTATCAATCCGATCGGTATGCAGGTTTCTTTTATTGGTACGGTAGAAACATTGCGTAAAGTCCGTTTCTAGTAGAATGTCAGCGAATAAGAGGTTATGTTACAGCTATCTCTATTTTTATTCAAAAATAACTTATTTATCTTGTTGGATATATTTAAGGGTAATTTTTGCAGTACATAAAATACCACAGAAGCAAACCATTACATTTTCTTACCTTTAAATGTTTTGATTTTCATAAAAAGCTGCAGTCGGCTTTGCCCTCAGGTGAGGGGCTTTTTATAAATAATTAAATTACCAAATCATTGTTTTTTCCATGCGATTAATACTTATAGAAATATGATATAAAATAATGTAGAACTCGAAATGAGAAAAAACTGGATCAATTCAACATCTCATTACCTTTAAAAAAATCATTTACTGTTAACTGGTTGGCGCTGCCCCCCCCCCCTACCCTACACTGGATAAATAATGCCCCATATTTTAAATGTACAGCTACCACTTACGCTTTGGCAAGAAATAGAAAAATCAAGAGACATTTGAGTACTTGAGAATAAAGAATTTTAAAAAGAACTTCAAAGTCTGGTCCAAATGCATTAATATTTTAGGTCATTTTGTATATAAAAGATTTCCGGACAATCCATATTAATTTACCGCACTATACATTGCAAAATTATTTTAAAAGGCTGAAGTCAGATTCAAATAAATTGTAAAAAGAATCATTTTTCCCTCATTTTTAATTATTAGTTTTGTATCGCTCTACATCTATTTTTGAACGTTTTTTGCAGTTTGAGTGGGTCACATGACCTTTGTTAAACAAGTAAAATGCACATCTCTCATAAAGATATTCTTTGATCACTCACAGAAAAAGATGTCTTAAAACAAAGACATCTTCCCTTTGCTTATTTTGTTTTGAATTTTTATTTTTAACCACTTTTTGGGACCATATATGAAATCCCTTTTAAACTTAAATGTAAAACCAAATTCCCGTTTTTTTTCAGGTACATAAGAAAAAATGGATGATCAATTTTCCAGTTTAAAGAGCAAGGATTGTACTGTGAGGAGTGTCCGTCAGTTTCTAGCAGATTGATAGTCATTACTCATTACGAAATAATAAAAAGAATTATTGTAATTAGAAAATAGTATATAAATGTAAATATGTGTAAGATTATAGTTCATACTTCATATTTTAACATTTCTTATAATGAATTAAAGCTGATAAAGATGAAATATAATACTGAAATTTTTGCAAAGAATAAGGAACACACACAAATACACGATACTTTGATAAATCAATATATTCGTTAATTCTCCTAAAATTTTAATTTTATATTTGCATTTCTCTCTTCAAAAATGTGAATATTTGTTTTAATTCATCACCTAGAACCATACGTATAAGTTTCTATAATTATTTAATTGTAATTCATGAATTGCTGCGGAGTGCTAATTATTATAAATGCCTTGAATCTGAAGTTACTTGCCATTTTTCTTCAGTAAGAAATAACGAATTCTACATGGAGAAAAATAGACGTTAGCACAGACTATCTAGATATTAATAGGTAATATCTTAGCGATTTAACTATGGGACAGAAATCTAGATACTGAAGTAGAGCATCCGTAGATATTAAAAGGAAGATTTTAACTGAGAATATCCAAGATATTAAAGGGCAGAATCTAAGATATTCAAGAAATATTTTTTAATTGTGCAAAAATTACCTGTAAAGCATGCCATTTTCTGTAAAAAGCAAAAGAATGTTAATATCGTAGTCCTCTGTTTTGAAAATCTGAATTCTCAAACATTCGGCTTTTTGCATAATTATGCGATTTTTGTGTTAAACAGATAACACACTGTTCAAGGCAAATATGAAAGATGCCTGTAGCTGAGTCCTCATTTTCTTGAGAAAATTGTAACATATCCAAAAACATTTAATCCATTTTCCACCAAAACTTATAGTGCAATAGATATCCGAAAAACCACAATACACACGATGAAAGCTCAAGATACAGACAAAATCTTTTGTCGCCACGCCACACGTCAGCGACCTTGTTCCGATAAAATTTAGCTTTTTTAATATCTTAGATATTAACTGTTAATATCACATATTTTATACTTTTAATATAAACAGATATTGCCCTTTAATATTATGTATGTTGAATAGAATATAATAGATAGTATGCCGTAATATCTATATATTATGGTTAAATATCAAAGTTTTTAATATCTGCTTATCAGTATCTATTTTTCTCCGTGTAAATATAAGACGATTTTAAGGCGATATAGCAAAAAAAAGTACTCAGGTAGAGACCCCTTGTACGACAGCGCACCTGTGCTTTTTCATTGCTGAGTCGGGAGTCCAGCCGGCCGGATTTTTACCGAAACTTGCCGGATTAATCCGGCCGGTCAGAGGTCCGGCAGACAGAATTGTATTCTCTCTGAAATCTTCCAGAAAATGAATTTAAATTTTCCTAATAATCTAGAGAATTTTGTTTGATTTTCTAAAAGCCTTTCCAAATTCATAAAAAGCTTATTTTTTACAAAATTGTCAAAGATCTACATTTTTCTCCAAATTTTCATAATTATCAAATTAAACATGTTTTTAAAATCTTTTTAATATATCTGAACGTTCTGCAAGTCTTTTAAAATTGTTCGAAATTGCCTTAAAATTGTTTAAAGACAACAAAATTTGCCTTCAAGACTTCCAAATTATTTTCGATTTTTTTGGAAATACTTTGAAATATTTTAGAATATTATCCTAAAGTTAATTTTTCACAATAAAAGATTATAAAAAATTGTTCTGGTAATCTAAACAAAAAATGTGTATTCTCTTAAAAAATTCGTGATTTTAATTCAGCTTCCTGTTTCAAAATCTTCAACAATCTACTTTTAAAAAATGGAATTTTTCACAAGTTTAAAATTAACTTGGAATTGTTTGAATCGTTGAAAATATTTATTAGGTATACTCAATCTTTTTTGTAATTTTGATTCAATTTTCTTTTAGAATCCCTTCTTCAAAATAAAGAAATCATTAAAAATTTTACCAGGTATCTTGAGAACATTTTATTATTCTCCTAAAACCTTAAAAAATTCTTCAAAGCCTTCACATTTTGTGTTCTAAATCATCAAAAATGTACAATTCATTTTAAATTTTTCAGAATCTTATCAAGATTTTAATTATTTACAATTATTTTCAAAACTACTGAAACTTCTAAAAATTAATTTAATCCGAAAAAATTGTTTTAAAACCTTTCGGATTCTTTTTCGATATATTTTAAAATCTTCAAAACTTAAAATTTAACCTTTCAAAATAAAATTTGAAAAACTTGAATTTTGCCAAAGTCTTACTGTCCGTGTGGTAGCAAAATTAAAAAATATAAACTTAAAAAAATAGAAATGTATAAAATTTTAAAAAGTTACTATTATATTACAAAAATTTATAAAATTTCATCCACGATAAGCATGATTCTATTTATTACATTGCGGTCATCCAAAACTGTAAAATAATTTATATCTACATTAAATTATTCTTTAAAGGACATAATTTAAGCATTTAAAATGTAAATAAACATTTATTATTCATTTTTTTCTTTAGATTCGATTCAAATAATTATGATCAATAATTCAAAACCTACATGCACTAATAGGCGAGAATAAATCAATGTAAAATGTGGATAAAATAGCAATTTGTAAATTATTTTGATAAAATTTGGTTCCTATGTTGCGATTTCTTATTTAGAATAAACCCTTTAGTTCATGTTTAATTTAAAAACAAGTATAATAAAAATTTCGTCCTAAATCTTAAGCTAAACTTTATGAACACAGTTATGCCAAAAAGCAATTTTTTTAATGAATTCATTAAAATGAATTGAATTTCTTTACAATGTATAATTTTAGTTAATTTGTTTAATCTAGAAATTATATTAAGATATCATTTTTTTATTATCTAAACTCTAAAGTACAAAGACGTTGATTTGGATTATATTCAATAATGCCCAATATTCACAGTTCATATTAACAATAAAATAATATTATTTAAAAGAGAAAAACTTTAACAACAAAACGATATACCTATACAATTTATATGTAACACCGTTGCCACAACACTTCAGGTTGATATCGTCCCTTAAAATAGCATTTGCCATTATTGAACAATATTTGGATCATTTGGAGATTTGAAAAATTCAATTTTGTTAGCTTTGTCCTGCTCCCAATTACTTTTTTATCCCGATTTACAATAAAAACAAACGCACTTCATGATTTTTGTTCAAAATTTCAACACTGCGGATATTTGATGTGAAAGCAGTTATTTCAGTTTTCTTTCGCTTAGAAAATGGAAAATGTCGAAAAGATCAGTGAAAAATGTAAAGATTATTTAACACTGTCAGTAAATTACTTTTAATGTGTTATTAAATTCAACGTCATTATTTTTCCATGCATTTGCAACAATCATAGGCAAACTGCATAGCGGGAATCACACATTCGTATTCCCTGGGGAGTTTTTATGAACTCATTTCAGCATTATAGCCTATAATTTATACAATGAACTCGCAAATATTTCAAAGTGCACTTATTCCAAGTCTCTCGCCCAGATATTCTAAGTGGCGAAGCCCCTTCACCTACCACCATTGTACCTGTACGGTCCCGCCCGCGTCAGTGGCTCACTAATTAAAAAGAGGCCCGAACAGTGGGAAACCTTCGTTCGTTGCAAGAACGTAAGCATGTTGCATGTTGCACGCTTACTAAGCATGCTTACAGCGCGCACATCGAGACAGGGGCAGTCAATCAACGTCGCTTGACAAAATAACCCCATGACTGGTGGCAGAAGTGGGGGCCCCTGCAGCCTTGGAATATCCGATGTAAACGTTTTTCGGCTCTTGGAATAAGCAAGAATTCACTGTAATACATTTCCATTTTTTGGACGGAATGTACAAAAATGTATTCTTTCTCCATGGGAAACTGCCGGGAATGAGCGGTATCTGTCATATTAAAATATTTAAAAACGCGCACTCTATTTTTCGGCGTAACCTAACAAAACGAGGAGAGAGGGTGCCTTTAAACTAATTCGAACCTTATTTAAATATGGTCTTTACTGGGTTTTCAAAAGATATCATTTGTAATTGACCCAAGTATCAGAATTGTAAAGAATATTTTTAATTAACATTGTGATCGCTATATTGTATTTATTTTTGTTCTGCAACTCTTATTATTTTTTTTTGTTTCAAAATAAAAATTAGTTTTATTATGTTTTTTCCCAGACTGACTCACCGTATTGTTCAGTAGCGCACGGTGAATCAGCCCTGCCTTCGACATTAAATAGTTTAATCAATGACCTTGAATTTGAAAATATCCGCATTTTTCTCCTTTTAGAAATAAAAGGCAGTTAAATTGGGAAATTTAAGCTTAGATTTATAGAAAGATTTTACTTATGTACAAAATTGAATAAAAAAAAGAAAGACAAAGGAAAGGGAGACAATCAGAGAGTGAGAAAGATTTGTGAAAAGTTGAGTAGAGTAAGCACTGAGTACTCAGTACTGTGTACAGTGTATTATAAGTATAGGATAGGGATAGGAATAGGGTACCAGTACCTACACCTGGGCCTTCTTCTTCAAGAGTGCACAAGGGCTCTCCTTGCCACCACTTCACAACTCAACCATCCAACGTCCTGGCTTTACAATCCTTCACAATTATATATACTCATTCCTCCATGCACATGCATTACATAAATAGCGCATGTTTATAGATTATGCATAAATAGGTATGTGTAATGCGTGTGTATTTGTAAGTGAAGCAGAGAGGCGTTCAGCTTTAACATTTTAAGAGAAAAATTTGCCATAGGTCATAAACATCAAAAGATAACATTCTATTTTTTTAAGAATGTTATGATGCCTCCTCAATTTTAATATCTCAAAGTATTTACTCTCTAAATCTGAATTACAGTAACGTACATATGCTAGAAAATCAATCATGAAATCAGTGAAACTTCACTGATGAGCAGCTACATTTCTCTGTTTTAGCAGCACGCTGATTTGAATTAGCGGTTTGTACATAGCTGATTCAAATTTAGAGAGTATGAATGTAATATGCTTGGTCATTTTAAATTAATTAATAAATAAATTATAAATTGTTAAATTTTTAATTAACAAAATTAATTTTTTAGATGAATTTTGTCCATCATTTTGAGTACTTATATTTCAAGAAACAAAAAATTTAGAAAGTTGAATTTATAAACACTTTTTTTAATATAAGATAAATTTATGTGTTAATAACTGCAAATAATTAAAAATTGAGACCTCTTTTTGACAAAAAAGTATTTTATTTCTAATATTATTTTTAAATTGTTTAAATTTATTTAATTAATAAGT
Organism: Belonocnema kinseyi; assembly: GCF_010883055.1. NCBI lineage: Eukaryota > Metazoa > Arthropoda > Insecta > Hymenoptera > Cynipidae > Belonocnema > Belonocnema kinseyi. Next base: position 112,394,755 of record NC_046661.1, on the reverse strand, counting down.
GCCTGACATTTTTAATTAATAAAATAATACTTTAATTGCTTTTTTGAAGTTTTACGTTTCTAAATTATTCGCTTACTTTTTTTTGAAATCTTAACCGATTTTAAAACTTATAACCATTTATACAATTTTCACTAAAATAAACAATCCAAGAGCGCATAATAAAAAGAACAATTTTGCTTTATTATTACAAAATCAACTCTTTTATTTTTATCGTGTATCTAGTTTTATAGTTTTAACATAAGATACTATTAGCAAATTTTTTTCGTAGCACCACTTTCATCTGGTAAGACCTATTTTGGCACTATTAAGAAACACGATTCGGAACGATTAAGATATTAGTTATATCGTTTCTTATCGATCTAAATTGATTATTTCTAGATGGCTTATTTTGTGTAATATCTACGTGAATAATAATAATAATTTTATTATTTAATTAAATATTTCTTTAAAAAATTAAAACTCGGATATTTATTCTTTGCCTTTGGAATGCTTGAAAAAAACTTTACCAAAAAGATCTCTTTTAGATGGCAGAATTTATATGCGTCTTCATATTCTGAGTTGTCTACTTAATTAAGTATAGTCAAATATTAAGTTTCTCAAAGCTCTGTAGGCTTTGAGGTACACATTTTCATCGTGACACTCGCGCTGCGCGCTCGATTTCCGACAGACATTTGTAAACAGGTTATGTTGGATTTTTTTCTCGTAACTTTCGTCGTTTTTCTACACATTTAAAAAAAAAATGTCAACGTTATTTTTCACGAATAAAAAAAAACTACGCGTCCTATCAAGAAGTGATTCTTAACGAAATTGTAGATCTTGTTTGGGATAACCATTTTTGTTAATTCATCTTTTTTCGTATCCTACATAGCTTGTCTACAAAATGGATTTTTTTATTTTACATTATTTTTTGTGCAATGAAAATTTGAATTTTCGATTTTTGAAGAAAATCCAAAAATTGGTTATGACAATCTTGTGTAGGGCTTTCAAAAAGGAATTCTTTTCTTCTCTTGACTTTTTTTCATATCGTCCGTTTTTCGGCTTCAAATTTTGATTTTCGGTTGATTAAAATTTTTTTGAAAACCCTATAACTCTGAGAATTTTCTTTTTATCGAATAAAGTCATTTGGATAAATTGTTTGTTCTTTTTAATACTATAAATATCCGTACATAGAATTTTCAAATTCAGAAAAAAGTTGTCTCAAAAATTTTCAAAATGCGCTCACTTTTTGAATTTTCATCAAAAATGGTTGGTTCAAGAAATCATTCTTTCTTTCACGACCTAAAAGAAGTGTGCTAAAGATGAATTTGATTCGTTCATTTTTTTTAGAGTTATTGTGTTTACGGACGGACGGTCGGGCGGACAGACAGACGCCATCGTGAAAACCTGATTTTCGGATTCAGGGGGTCTCGAAACGTGAAGATCCTTTGAAAAAGTGTGATGTAAGATTTCCGACAATTCTAATACTTTCTCAATCATAAATGATGAGAATGTAAAAATTAGTTATTACGAAGATATTAGCAATACAGTGAGAAAATGGACCAGATCCCATGCATTTGGTCCACTGTTTTACCCTCAGCAATCAACGAAGTGAAGTTAGCTGATGATTGAAGTGAAAATAACTAATTAGACGATAAGTAATTTGTCATATTTCTAGTGATTGGATAGATTTTTCTTTAAAAAATTGTAAAAATTCCCGATCCAAAAATTAATTCACAGTTTTTTGTCGGTTTTACCAGCTCTTAAAAATGCATGGTTTCCCCGTTCAGTTGCCACCCTGTTTAAACTTTTTGAATGAGACATGAGGGTCTGGTGACAAGGTAAAGAAGGGCAGTGGCGGACTGGCATGGGGGCGCAGCCGGGGTTTCCCGGCTGCGCCCCTCTTGGTTGGCGCCCCCTAAGCCATGACAAGGCGTCCCAAAAAGATTACATTGTTTAAACAAATAAATATACGTTAGATTGCAAAACACAAAAAACGAAAGATAAAGTTTACATCGATTCCAGGTGAAAGATTCACCGCAACAAGGATTAACCTTGCCGGATAAACTTTACATGAATCGAAGATAATTTTCGATTTTTAACCTTTCCTGGATAATGTTTCGTCCTTTTCGCCTCATAATCGCTGCATTTTTATTAGAGATGTAGCAAGGATTGCAACGCCAGCGCTATCTATCGTCGTTTAACTTTATTAAATTGGAGAGAACCGGGGATTCCCATCTATCAGTTGCTTTTTGCGCTTTTTGCTAAATGGTATTAAATAGTTTTAATTCCTCTACAATAGTCTAATTTATTTCGGAGGAAATATATCAGTAAGAATAAATTATTTTCGTCTTTTCTGTTACTGATTCTACATGTTTTACCGAAATTTGTTCAATTCCGCGTCACGCAGCAGACGAGATCAGAATTATTCTCCTAACCTCGGTGAAACTTTTACCGAAATATTTTTCATTTTTAACCGTTGCAAGTCTTACCTGCAATTAATTTTAACTTTTGTTTTTTCTGTGTAATTTTAAATGTGGTGTCCCTATTTATACCATAGCTCGATTTCACTCATACATTGCCGTTTCCCCATTGCTGCTAAGGACGCCGTAGCAGACAACAGCTTTTATTCCATAGTAGGATAAACTTTCGCCAAATAGCATGTAAACTTTAACAGCGGGAAATTTTACATGCAACAAAATTGAACTTCAGTTTTTTCTGTGAATGTAAAGAGTGAGAAGAATATCTAATAATATCTACGATTTACACTTGTAATCATATAAGGAATACCAGTAAAGTAAAAAGTGTCCTCCAATTTCGTTTCACCCTTATTATCTCTAAGAAATTTCCTAATGTATGTTTTGGATTTTATTAAAGAAAATATTTTGAAGATGAAAAATAAATTATTCATATTGAAACAGTAAAAGTGAAAGGAATATTCTTGTCATCAGCTACATTACACAATTTTAAATTAATTTGTTTCCGAAGCAATCCAAAATATATTTATTGATTGAAAATGTATAGGATACCCAAATGCATTTTTTATGTGCGCCCGCTAATATATGCATTTTTTACATGATAATTTTCGATGGCGCCTATACCTACCTTGAGGGAGTTTCCAGATCAACGTATTTATGTAAAAATTATTTTTAAAAAATAATGAAAGGTCAAATCATCGACAAAACTGTAATTTGGTGATTGCGAATTATCTTTTGTTGAAGCTCCTTCGGCTTTAACGAAAACATTCTCATTACGTATCTCGTGTTTTACCCTCGATTTTTTCTCAAATGAAAACTTTTCTGCATTACGTTCAACCCTATTATATCAAATGTATATTAAATTTATTTTTTTACCACCTGCCAGAAATTCTTATTAAGTTATTGCAAAATAAAGTTAAAATTTTATTTATAATGAATAATTTAATTTTTACCCCTTATTTTGCTCTAAATTTTATTCTCAGCTACCCTGAAAAATGTATTATTTCAATAAATTTATATTACAGTGTAACTCTTCAATAGCCTTTCCGATAATTAACGCCGCGCCACAGGTAGGTATAACAGGAGCTGCGCGGAGGCCGCGGGGTCAGCGGTTGTCACTCAGGCGTACATTGAAGCGTGAACAAACGAAAGCGGAACGGGCTATAATGAGTTAGTTCCCACCTACCGTCATCCCCAAAATCGGCGCTATAGAAAAGTTTCACTGTATTACAATTCATTATATACATGGGCATTGAAACAGACATATTTTCACTGTCTTGTTTTTATAATTTAAAAAGTTCCCCTTCTGTAAATAAACTATGCTGTTATTAAAAAATGTAATTTTTTATTTTCAATGTTTTTTTAAAGATTAAAACAAAGCTTAAAATAAAAACAACGCGTTCCATAAAAAATGATTAATAACGAATGTGGAACTCTTTTGTGGGTGAATAAATTTGGTCCATTTATTTTTTTCGTAGTTTGTGTCTTTTGCCCCTAAAATTCAATTTTGTTAACTTTTTATGTTGTTTTTTACGATTAAAACCTAGTCCGCCACTGAAGAGGGAAAATGTAAGGAGAAGTTGGGACAAGAAAATAGTTAGCCGGAAGCAGGGGGTCGACGAGAAAAAAATAAAAAGAGGGATATAGAGGAGAAAGTGTGCAAAAGGAATATGAGCCATGTAAAAACTACGTCACGCTGTATTAACATTGTTTCATCTCTGATCTTCTTCGTGACACACCATCGCTAAGGCATGGAGCCCCACCCTCCTGCGACACACATTTTCGAAAAGTTATGGAATATTCTGTATTACCGTTACTGTACAAATCTGTCCACAATAGCAGTGTAAGGTAGTAAGGGAAAAGAGGGGAAAGGAGAGTAGGAGAAAAATACAAAAGACAAGATTGACTAAGGGGATATATAAAAGAGTGTTAGATTAACGGTAGAGGGGAGGGCTAGAGATTACAGGCGTTGCGGTGCTACAGGTAGTGAGGACTAGAAGTTAAATTTATGAGGAGAGACTTAGGGAACCACAGGGGAAAGTGCATGTGAATAGAAGATAGGACGCAGGAAAGATGGTAAGGGGGTTATATGGTCTATTGGAAGTGAGGGTTTTAATGTATACTATATAAAGTGATTAAGGGAGGAGGCACACATAGTAAAGGCATTAAATAGTGAGAGGGGCATTAAAGAAATCGGGTGATTGGAAGGGATATCGTATTATTAAGTGGTGGGAAACAAGTTCGTGGGAGAAAGGAGATAAGAACGAAGCAAGAGAGCGACGAAGGTGGGATATAGAAGAGACTTAAATTATACAGTATGATAGTGTAGGATTATAGAGTATAATACTACAAGATTATAACAGATAATAGCATAAAAGGAAAGATAGAAAGAGTGATGTTGTAATATATTTAAAGATTCACTGAAGAGGGAGGAGAGTTAGAGTAAGTGGATGAACGGGGAAGTGTATAGAATTAGGGGAGGGGGCGAAAGGCTGAAAAGGAAGGTCTTAGACACTTTGGAGGGGGGTATATGATAATGGGTGTAATAAAATTTTTGAGGGTTAATGGGGGTTCAGATCCGCCTAACGTGGAACGTAACAATTTGAAATTACGAAATATCGGTAACGGAAGCTGTACTTAGAAGACTTTTTACCTTTTCGTTTGAACTTTTTACTTACAAACGTGGAGTGGTTGTTGGAACCTTTAGTGATTCTGTAACGAGAGAAGGAATTTCAGTTCATGGGTGGTCTTTTTTTTGGTAATTAGAGTCGGGTAGCAGAATCTGACCCCGGCCCCGCACCCCTACGGATACTTGACGCACATACCTCGTTACCGCGTCGCAGGAGATGGGCTCAGACTCAGACACCGAGATGACACAGCACCAGCTCCTGGTTACCTCTGTCCATTGTTCTCCCCGCATTTCTTCTCGGCTCGTGCTCAAGTGCTCGATCGCTACCCTAGCTCTTCGTGAGGATCCCCTTGTTGGCATTTTTTAACCACGCAATACACACACCCCCCATTGCGCAGGTTACTTCAATAAAAAATGTCCTCAAAATCATTTTTGAAGGCACTCTTAGCCCAAGTAGAGAAATTTCGGTCAGAAAAGTGGGGTGCCCGTCACATGAAAGCGAAAAGTTCTTCACTGAATTTAAATTTTGTCAGGTTTAGAAAAAAATAAAATTTGAATTAGAATAAATATGCCTGATTTTTCCTTCCCTAACACTTATTCCTGACCCTTAGTAACCGCACCTCGACTCAGCATACGTAGTAAACACACTACTGCGATTTAAAAATGTCTAAATTCAATATCTCGGAACTATTTCATCCAAAATTATGATCTAATAGGTACTTTTTGGGGTAAAAATTCCCAAGGAATTCAGTGAGGATAGTTCTGAACACAAAACCACCAATTTAGCAATAAAAATACATCAAATTCAAAAAAAGATTTTTGAAAAATCATTTTTTTCAAAAACTTGCCATTTTGTTTCTATTTGACCGAAATTATTATTTTTTGTTTGAAATTAAAGTATAAATAGCACGCTTCAATAAAAATATCTGCCTGCGTCACGGGCACATTCTCATCGCGCGCTGCGCGGGCGACTCGTGGGTTTAAGCGCGCCTAGGGCGCGCGTCTGTTGAATCACGTGCTTCACGCTCGATAATGGGTCACCTCGCCCTTCACGCTCAGATCTCTTTTAGATCGCAGCATTTATATGCGTCTTCATATTCTGAATTTTAGTTTAAGTTTTTCAAAACTGTGTAGGCTTTGAAGTACAAATTCTCATCGCGGCACTCGCGTTGCGCGCTCGATTTGCGACAGACATTTGTAAACAGGTTTTGTTAAATATTTTTTTCGTAACTTTAGTCGTTTTTCTACAAATTTTTTATTTTTTTAAATTTTCAATGTTTTGTTTTTTACTAATAAAACAAAAAGCAGGCGTCCTATCAAGCTTTCATTCTTAACAAAATTGTGGATCTTTCTTGAGATCACAATTTTTGTTAATTCATCTTTTTTCTTATCCTGAACAGTTTGACCACAAAATGGAATTTTCAATTTTTAACTATTTTTGTGCAATTAAAATGAAGATAGTTATTTATATTACAAGGTTACTGGTTGCTCTTTCCTTCTTGAGTTGGAACCACGCAGCGTCCAAATTGCTTCTATTCTTTTTTTTCCAAACATATGACCAGTAGTTGTATCAAATTTCTAGTTCTATCGCATTCCTTATATTGATTTAATGGACCTAATTTCCACATTATACTTGGCTGATAACAATATCCAACTTGTTCAAATTCTTAGATAAATACTTGATGTTTAGGTGTTCTTTTATAGCATGCAGATCCTTTGTGACCTACATATTGGGAATGGAATGTCTTTGTCTTCGTTCTACGTGTCTGAACTTAAGTAAAGTTTGACCAAATTTTCTTTCAAGGTTCTGTACTTTTTCTGGGATTTGGATCTTTAAATCAACGTTTTATTAGTGACCGGATGTGGTTCTAGTGCAATCACTGCAATCAGGCCTTCGTTGTCCATATCTTCCAGAGGGACTTCATCAATAGAAAACTGCTGATGACAGCTATTTCAACAGCCAAAAGTAATCTGTTTACAGATATAATGAGCGTGTTTGGTCTGCTAGATTCATATCATTTATGCTCGTGGCTAGCTCTGGGCACTTGAGTAGGAAGAGATGATGATGTTCTCTCCTCACACTTTGCCTATTTTTGTATGCCAAAAAACAAAGGCGCATAATATTCATATAGTTAGTACTGTATCATTATCAGGTTGCGCAAGAACATAATTGCCGCTGCTTGATCGTGTGATACGTCTTCCTCTAACTGATGTTCATTATCGATGTTTTTGCACGCCAAATCAACTTATCTTTCAACCTCCATTGTTCGATCTTCTGAGATAAGAAGATTATTTTTGATGTCTTCGCCTTAGCGAAAAGTTTTCTTACTAGAACTTCCTGTATACGAGGATACTTTGCAACAGATTTCATCCTGAAGTTTTATCCTTTTTTGCTTTTAGTTTCAGGCTTCGCATATTCGTAATAGAGACGCACCAATTCCTCTTTCATTGTTGTATTCCACTTGCTGCTATCACTCGGTATTTCTGTTAAGGTAGTTTGCTGCAAATAGCTAAGGCTAGCCAAAGCATCCTCATCAGACACAGTTCATGCAGTGATTCCAAATCTAGCATTTATACGCACTGCGCTTGCGCTAGGACGCTTGAAAGGAACCCGACACGACAATCCGTTAACATGGCAATAATAAGCCGCGCCGTGTTCCTCTTACGCATAGCTAGCGCAAGCATAGTACAGTGGTCGGCACGCTCTTGCCCTGGGCAGGGTAGTCTGCCCTGGCTGCCCTGTGACCTACTCTCAGGGCAATACCTGCGAGCTTGGCCAGACCACCCCTTT
>NC_046661.1:112366274-112386782 GCF_010883055.1 Belonocnema kinseyi | reverse complement strand
TCATTGGAATCGGAAAAATTCGTAGATGCTGATAATGCTATTTTCAAATCGCTAATTGAAAAATTAAACGTTTTAAAATTTCCTTACTTTGACATTCCTGTGCACAAAAGACCCTTGCTGGAGTAAGCTCACTCACACTAAGGTACATGAATAGAGCGAAAAGTAGTAGCAAAAATTAAGTCGTGTGGAGCTTGACCATACCTGAAAATTAAGCAAAAAGTTTGCCGACCACTGGCATAGTACCACTGCATGTAAAGGTTGGGTATACTGAGTTGATGATCTACTGCTCTACTGCTTACCATTTGCCGCAGATGTTCTTGCTGGCCAGCTGTATGATCTGCCTGACCATCTTGCAGCTCACCATCACCACCGTCCCGTCTGCTGTGGCCCCCAGCGCAGCGGTTGCTCCAGGGATGCTTATACGATATTTGGGAAGCGACAAGCGTTTCAAGATATTAAAAATACTGTCTATCATAATTGATGGATTTTTGTGTTCCTATTGGTCCCTTTTCTCTTCGTTCTTTGGCTGTCTATTATGGGAAGCCCTGTCAATAGCAATTCAACAGCCAATATACCCGTCAAGTCATGAGAGGAAAGTTTAAGCGTTACCGCGACACCAAAACGAGATCAAGGAATTCATATCGACGTGCCCAAATGACAGGGTGCCATCTCGGTAGGATGAAATAAAAAGGTGCCATCTCGGGTGGCGAAACATGGAAGCTTAAGAATCCCATATAAATAGTCTTGGGAACACCAACGCCCTCTGAAGTAGGGAACCTCTTTATTTGGTTCTGCCGAGATGGAACCTTGTCATTTGGACACGTCGATATGAGAATAGGGAAGAGAAGCTTATTAAAGCAACACGTTCACAGTAATACAAGAATCTAAATTTCAGTAGAGAAAGGCGGTTGACTTTCAGATGTAACCAAAAAGATCATTCGCCAGTTGAAAGTCAACTGGTGACTGTAACGTGACTTTAAGTAGCAAGCTTGATTGAAAGTCAACTGCTTTATGTACGTAAAATGTACTTTATAGGTTAATTTAAGACGGAAAGATTGTTGACTTTCCGTCAACGCGTGCGTGCGAAATGAAACTTATAGGTTAATTTAAGTCAGCTGATTATTCAAATACCAGGTACAGAACTTAAAACTTTAATCCTTTTTTATATCTTCTTTTATCACATATGAACGATTATTCTATTCATAATCAAAATCCGTTATAGATCTGTGTACATATATCAAAATAGGAAACGTTGATCAAACGACTATACGATGAGCTCTGTGTTGATCGATACTATCCAGCTAGCGCTATCGCCACCATATTGGCTACTCTCAGCTGCTTACTTAATTTAATGCAAAAATGAAGTTCATCCACATTTCAAATTCATCATCTTGCATTACTGTGTTCGGTTTACAATATCGCTCTGACACAGATCGCTGATAAATCTCTCTAGCAATAACCCCAGGCGAAGAGCTTTGCAAAGTCACCATGTGTCATAGGTCACACAAAAATACGCATACTGAGTTATAATCCTCAAGTAAGATCGACACTCTTTACTCTAATAACATCCTTTAATGAAAGCTCTTCACAAGGACCCGTTAGTATCCAAGATCATTCGTTTCAGGCATTACTCACTCTACTGACACTCTTCATCTCACATTTTTTATAAACTGTTTTTCTCCACACTTATTCCTGAATGACTACAAATTCGTCCTTGGAAGTAATAAATTTCCTCTAATTTCCAATCGAGGATTTTTAATTCGATAGGTTCAGCTCCCTACGAAATCGGTGTAATGCTTCGTAGAGATTTCCTGCATCAGGGAGAAGTCCTGCTTTCACATAAAAATTCATCGTCAGCTGCTTGATCTTTCCGCTTCGCCTCGTATCGTACAGGCGGTAGACACACTCTTAGCAATGCGTAGGTACTTATCAAATAGCGGCTGTCGAGAAGCGAATGAGCTAAAAAGAGAGGAAACGAGTATAAAAAGAGGAAGATGGAATTTGAAGAGAGTTGAGAGAAAAAAGAAAAAAAGGAGGAGAAGAGAGGAGAGGAGAAAAAAGAGAGTACGTACTTAGCTACTTGGCATTTACATCCGCCATCCATTTTGCGTACAGCCCCTTATTCTCTTCCTTCAGGTGCCTTCTGTTCTGAATGTATTTTCCAATTTTTCGCGCGCTATTTAGTTATCGATATTTCGGGTTGATGCCGTTGGAAAATGCACTCAGAAAATGATTTGGTTGAAACAACCAAATTTGTGTCGAATCATACATAGAATATGGTTATTATATGGAAAAAAATGTTGGTTAGCTAATCTAAATTTTTAAGTTATTTTAACGAAATATTTTTGTAAATTTTGGTTTGTTTGAAGAAAGTTTTGTTCACAGTATGAACACCAATTTCGAAAAGGATTCGAATCCACTGATTAATCAATATAGCATGATTTTTTTCCACCACCTCTGCCACCCAATTTAAGAGTTTATTAGCATACGTCGGCTTGAAATCGTATAAAATTCGGTTTCCACTTGAAGTTGTTTTAATTGAATAGAAATTCATTAGTTTGAATTGGAGTAACAAATTCTCATCATGTTAAGCTAATATAAAGAAGATTTTTATCTGGCTCTGGGATCATTTAAAATTAAAAGCTTTATTAAGACGTTAATTAAGGGCATGTGATACTTACAGTTTCCCCGGTTTTTTTTCCACATAAATGAAAATGTTTAAAAACTGAATTCGGAGATGTTATAAAATATCATAACGGACGTCCCCGGAATCTTTTTTGAGGGATAATAACAAAAAAAATTATTGTGCTAAATAAAAATTTTATGCATATGCATTATTTTGAGGTTACGTCGTTTTTCATCTCTGCCTTTCCGATAATATGAAAATTATTTATGAAATAAACTTTTTTGATTGCCTGCAAACAAGGTTAGTTCCGGGAGATTATTTACTATGTTTATTCGTAAGTCCTAAGTTTTCGGCCAAAAATATTGTTTAGTTTGGAAGTAACGCTCGGGTGAATTGTAACACACATAACCTCGAAATATACACGCATGTTGTTAGCAATATCAAAATTTTTTTGATAAAAAACACAAAAAATGTGTGTGGGGACGTCCGTTAGCATGTTCGCTATCATTTCCCAGATTTTGAAGGCAAAATATTTTTTATCCTAAGAAAAAAGCCGGGGGAATCTAACACTGAAAAAATGGATACTATTTCCTAAGCGCTATGCAAATTAATCACATTTTGCTAAATTATAACTTTTTTGAATTAACCCACAAAAAAAGTGTGTGGGGACGTCCGTTGGCATGTTCGCTATCATTTCCCAAATTCTTAAGACAAAATATTTATTATTCTATAAAAAAAGCCGGGGGAACCTAAAACTGGTAAAATCGACAATTTTCTAAGTATCAAATGCCCTAAAGTCGTTCAAACCTCCGCCTCCCTCAACATCTTCTTATCTTTTCATTTCTGCTCACTTCCCCTCCCATAAATTACCCTACTCATCATTACTTCCCCTACTTTCTCTCTCCTCATTTCCCCGCCCCTGCTTTACCCTAACTTCCACCCCCCTCCTTTCGATAAACATATTTAACAGATTAACCAAATTTACCAAATTTGAGGATCGACAAATAGACTATTTTTATCATCTTCCTCATAATATGGACAGACCCAGCTATCTCTTCTCAGCAATTCTACACCATATTCTAAAAAAAATGTAAGCAAATAATAAAAATAAAATTAATCGTGTGTAAAACTTGAAAACCATTTAGCAAAAATAAATTTCTATTTAATTTGACAGGTAACTCTAAATTATGTTGATTATTTTTTAGTACCTCCTCGAAAAATTGACAGGTGCCCATGTAGTATTTATATTGTTATCATGTAAATCTTGAAAATTGAATAAATTGCAATTCTATATTTTAAAAATTCAAAAAACTTCATTTGTAGCCCTTCAAAATTAAAGAATATTGAATTTATAAATAAAAATTACGCAAGTTTTGAGTTTTACAATTAAAAATAATTCTGTAATGTCAACAATTTGGAATATTTGGAATTGAAATATCTTCACTTGTTATCTTCAAAAATTTTAACCTGCAAATCACTTGATTGTTGTTTCCAAACATATCCAAATTTAAGAATTTTTATGCATACATTTCTAAAATTCAAGAGTTTTCTGTAATTTTTATGATTTGCATTCAAAATTTCTTCTGCTTGGAAGATTTATGATATAGACCTTGACTTTATTTTTTAGAAATCATCCAAATTAAAGATATTTTCTTTAATGTGCCGAATTCCTGAAAATAAAACAAAGAATCCAGCGACCAAATTTTGACAATCGCCATAAAATGTTCCTAATGCAATTTGGAAAAAGATAAAAGTGTTCCTAAAAAAGAAGAGAAAAAATTATTTTTTGGACCTAAATCAAAAAGAGGAAAGAAAAATGGGATTCTTGATACATGATTCTCAGGTATCAGGGAAAGAGCATAGTGGTTTCGTGGCTGTTCCTATCTTTGTTTTATTTTAAGTAATTCTGCACATTAACTTGATTATTGGACGTTAAAAAGGATTTTAAATTTGATTTTAATCTCATTTAAGTTTTTTAAATTTTGATATTTTATTTGTAAGTCTTTAAAATTAAAGAGATTCCAATTCTCAAACTTCTAAACTTGACTATTGAAAAAACATGCAAAACTACATCATTTTAAAATATAAGTCTTGACAATGGCATAATATGTAATTCTATATTGTCAAAATTCAAGAATTTTATATTGTAATTCTTCAAAATTTTGGAAATTTTAATAGATTGAAGAGTTTTTATTTTGGACAAATTAAAATTCCTGTAGTTTTGATGAATTAAATTCTAAATATCTTCAATTTGGAAGATTTAGAAATAAAAATTTGACTTGTGATTTGCAAAATCATCCAAATTTAAGAATTTTTACTTATAAATCTCAAAAATTCAAGCAATTTCAACTGTAACTTTGAAATTTCACAAATAAAAGTTATGCATGTTTTAAGTTTTACAATTTAAAAAGCGGCGATTTTGCACAGTTGTATATGATATTTCTTCAATTTTCAAGATTTATAATTTAAAACTTGACTTTGACCTTCAAACTCATAAAATTTAAGAATTATTATTTATACATTTTCATAATGTAGGACTTTTCAATTTTAAATATTCAAAATTGAACTATAAAAAAATTTTAAACTACATCATTTCAAATTAAAAACATTAAAAACTACACTTAGAATTCCCAGATATCTTTTAAGGGCATATAATTACGATATAAAATCCAATATTAACTTATTAATTTTTTTTTGCTTATAATACCTGCTGAGTTAAAATCTTCTCTTTAAATGAAAATGACATAGATTACTAATTATTGAAAGCTGATACAAATTAATATTAATTTAGAATGGCATAAAAGCCAATTTAGTCATTTTAATATTTATTTAAATTATGATTATTAATAATAGTTAATAGTACTTTAAATTAAGGCATATATTCTAATTTGATAATTAGACAATCAAAATAAGAAAGAATGAGTCAAGTACAAAAAATTTATAAGGCATGACATTAAAAACTAAAAATCGAAAATTTAAATGTTCACAACATTTAAAAAAATGTTTGCTAGTAAGAGAATAATGAAACAAATTAAAAATGTTAAAAGTCATAACTGAAAACTAAAATTATAAATTTGAATTTTTCACAACTTTTTCTTATTTTTGCTTGTTAGACAATAATGAGTTCAATTAAAAAAATTTTAAAGGCATGCCATTAAAAACTTAAACTCTGAAATTAAATTTTTCAGAACTTTTTGTTTGTCTTTGCATGTTAGGCAACAATGAGTTAAATTAAACTATTTAAAAGGCATGAAATTAAAAACTAAAAATGTGAAATTTAATTGTTCACAAACTTTTTCTTATTTTTGCTTGTTAGACAATATTGAGTTAAATTAAAAAATTTAAAAGGCATGCCATTAAAAACTTAAAACCTGAAATTAATATTTTCACAACTTTTTGTTTGTTTTTGCTTGTTACGCAATAATGAGTTAAATTAAACAATTTAAAAGGCATGCCATTAAAAGCTAAAAATGTGAAATTGAATTTTTCACAACTTTTTCTTATTTTTGTTTGTTAGGCAATAATGAGTTAAATTTAAAAAATTTAAAGGCGTGACACTAAAAACTTAAAATCTAAAATTGAATTTTTCACAGCTCTTTGTTTGTTTTTGCTAGTTAGAGAATAAGTCAAATGAAGCATTTTAAAATACATGTCAATGAAAAAAATGTGTGGAACTAAATTTTTCACAACCTTTTTTAAATGTATTCTAATCATAATAATAATAAGTGAAAATAAAAATTTTATTAGGTATTACACTGAAAACTAAAAATCTAAAATTGAATTTTGCACCATTTTTTCCCCTCGTGTACTAGTCTTATGTCACGGTAGGATGCGGACATATAAGTTCGATATTTCGGGGTGACGATGGAGAGAGAGAGAGAGAGAGAGAGAGAAATAAAGAAAAGAAAAAAGAGGAGAGAACAAGAGCACAGCTCTCTATTGTTTTCTCGAGTGGTACTCTCTGGTTTAATGCTCGCTCGCTTGCTCCGCAACCAGATGTGCACGAACGCCAAAATCCAAGTCCGAGACAATCTCTCCATCTCACAAAATCCTTCAATTAGAAATTTAAAAACAAATTCAAAAATTAACATTTACAAGGTAAACTAGATGAAAAGAAATTCTTCTCAGAGGGAAAAACGTGAGGAACTGAGGAATTGAGGATCTTTTCAAGAAGGAGCTCTCGATTCCTGCTGACAGGGCTTTTCTCTTTATTTTTCCCTCTTTTTTTGTTGTGATTCGACATACAATTCTGGCTCATCTCGCAGTTAAGTCGATTTAACTCAGTGCACGTGCAACTCAAAATGGAGTAAAAGTTCAATCGATGCTTTTCGCAAAAGGTGACTTTTTCACATTTTAATACTAGACATTTTTCTAATTTAAATGAAAAAGCATGTAAAAATTCTAATATTTTACAAATACAAGAGAGAATTATTCTAAAACTTGTTTAAATTAATATTTTCATTAACTTACAGATTTGTAAGAAGCAAACGAACAATTATCTGTATTTATAAAATATATTTCGCTTTTTTGGATAAATAATATATCCAAGGGAAAATTACTGTGATGTATGTACAATCGGCCAAACTTTATCGACAAGTCATGATTTCGAATTAATTAATTAATTGTATGTAGGAATTAATGTCAAATATATCTTAGAATGTGCTTTAAATCTGCTATAATAATTGTCTGCAGGATAAATTACTCTGCGCCAATCTCCGCGCGATTTTTAGAAGATGGCTAATAATTACATTAAATTCATGATATTCCTCTCGCTGTTAATGATTCTTCACTAAAAATCCCGTATAAAATTGCACGCCTTCACCAAATGTGTGGCTTATCTTCTCCAACCTCCTCCTGAATTGCTGCTTCCTCCCCTTCCATGTTGATTAGCAGATCGATTCTATAATAATATTTACGAATTTTAATTAATTATTTAACATTTTTGCATAACATTTTGGGCTTCAGACTTTCCATAATGGAAAATAATAATGTTTTGAATTCTTATTCTTTGAATATTAAAACTCAAATCAAATTTTCTAGTTCATAATATTTCAGCTCTCACTTTTGAAAAGCATCTAAATTTGGTTTTCGAATTTCAATTTCCAAATTTCAGTGTCCAAAGATTTTGTATTTTATCAGCAATGCAAAATTTAAAACTGTTCAATTTAACGGATTTCAAGGCTTTTGAATTGATTTTTATTATTTAAATTCAAAACCTTGCAAATCGAAATGAAATTGAAGACATAACAAAAATTTGTCAAAAATATTGTGTTCAAAGACGGAAAACGAAATAGTCGATATTCGGTTGTCATTCTAATATGTAATTTTCAGATTAATTTTATCGACTAAAAGGAAAATGATTTTTATATATTCATAATATTTATCGATAAGCAGTGCCCTAAATTGTTTGAAATAGTTAAAAACAGAATTTTAAAATTATATTCTTCACCTAGTTTTCATTCTCATATCTTCAATTGGATAATATTAGAAAATGAACCACTCAAATCCACCGTCAATAAGAATTCTGGCCTTACCTGCTCATTTTAAAATTCCTCGAATAAACATTTTTAAATTAATTGGGGAACGTCTAGTAATTAAAAAAGAACGATTTTTGAAATTTTACACCACCCCTACTTACGTAAGGTCTAATATTTTTACTCAATATAAAAAAAATATATCAATTATTTTCGTTATAAAAGAGATTTCAAAGTTTAAGGATGTGGAAATATTTCCAAAGAAGTCATGGGATTTCAAAGGATTTCACAAGGTACCAAAGTATTTCACGATTTTTGAAAGATAATAGAATTTCGGTGATATAAATGGATTTTCAGAGATTTTACAAGATTCAAAAGATTCAAAATATTTCAAAAGATTTAACAGAAGTTAAGCGGGTTTCGGGGAATTTTAATGGCTTTTAAAAGTTTTTAACCGATTTTAAGAGATTTTAGGCATTTTTATGGGATTTAAAAGATGCTTTGAAAAAACGGTATTCTAATATTAAGAGAGTCATACACTGAGAGAACTCATTTAGTCATTCGTACTATATCCGTTTAGTAGACGATCGTTTCGTATATTATACTATGCATTTAGTGTCAAATACTAAACGCTGTTTGGTTCCGTTTAGTAAATGCCACTACATAGAACAGTACAACCTCTGACTATCTGGTTAGTCGGAGCTACTAAACGGAAAAATCATGTAGTACCATCTACTACCGCTTGGGTCGAATGTTTTGGAGCAATTACAGAATAAGGGCCTCACCTCTGTTTTGTCTGGAATTTTTTGTTTTTCGGTAACAAACTATTAGAATCTTTAATTAAACGATAAATGAAGCGACCTGACGAGGCAAAAGTTTAAAATTATTGTTACTTTAGTTACTAAGATGTCTCAAATATGGGTTTGTCACGAAAGCATCCCTGAGACTAGTCACAGAAATAATCTTGGTCAAATCCCTGCCTTTAACCTTTTGCCTCGCTAATCGCTTCATTTATCGTTTAATTAAAGATCCTAATAGTTTGTTACCGAAAAAGAGTTTTTCAACCAAAACAGAGGTGAAGCCCCTCTTCTGCAATGTAATGTAATCAATGTAATAATCAGTGCTCAAATGATGGGACTGAATTCAGCACACTGAGACATGCTGTGTAATATAGTATAAATGTTAAATATTAGATTAATGAATAATAATTAATGTACATTTTGATTTACGTGGATATGAATTAAAGTATCTTATAATAAAAGAATATTCGACACTTCCATCATGTTTTTTTTTCTAGAACCCTGTACTTATTATTTGCCACTTCTTTTACTAGTAAAATTCATTGATCGTGTGGTAGGAGCTACTAAACAGTACGCTGGATTAAAAAGACTTACGAAACAGAATTAGTGTAAATGACAAAGCGTGCACGGGAACCTACTAAACAGGATTAGTGCGTACTACGAATCGTTCAGTAGAGGCTACTAAACAGGGATAGTATAAACGACAAAGCGTACAGTGAGATCTACTAAACAGGACTAGTGCGTACTACGAGTCGTTCAGTAGAGGCTACCTAATGCTATCTAGTAGGGCTGACTAAACGGATGTTTAGTCGATTCCACTAAATATCTAGTCCGTCCATTTTTACTAAACGGTACAGTAGCTATGACTAATGACTTAGTAGTGTACACTAAACACTTCTCTCAGTGTATTCTTTACAGTCATATTCTAACCAAAGGGAGAAAATATTCTTAAAATGAGAATATTATTGGGGAAGAAGAAATGCGCAAAGGAAAATGCGCCTTGCTTTGCTCAATAATCATTTTGTCCATCATGTAATGGATCTAAAATAATTTTAAGAAGATTTAACGGACTTTAAGAGACTTGAAGGGGTTTTGATGAATTCACGGAATTTTAAGGCCATGGGGACGAGTGGGTCACGTGACCAGATTCCTATCTGACCCTCACTTTTTTTATTTGCCAACTTATTTTCACACAAAGCGCCACATCGAGTTGAAAATTTTTGATATTAAATAATAAGCACTAAGAAAGGTGGGTCTGGTTCTAAATTTTATTCATTATAAAAAAGCAAAAAAAAAATTATTGCAACAAAAAACTTTTTTCATAATTATACAAATTTAGGACCAGGCCCACCATTCTTAGAGCTTCTTGTTTAGCACGCAACATTTTCAACTCGAATTGGAGTTTCGTGCGATAATAAGTTGGGAAATAAAAAAAGTGGCGGTAAGGTAGGAATCCTTTTACGCGACCCACTTATCACATGGCCTTAAAGCATGGACATAGGAAACAAGGGACTAGGCATGCCGTTGCGGGGGTGATGCAATGAGGGGGGAGGTCCGCCACCTTTTGATGTCCCGCGACAAACAAGGCAGTGCCCAGATGTTTATATTTTCATGCACATCGTAAGATGGCGGCTCTCCCCACTCATGGAATTCTCCCCCCTCCCGTGGATTCAATCCCGCTCGCCAAGTTAGGATGGCATGCCTAGTCCCGTGCTTCCTATGTCCATGCCTTAAAGGATTTCAATGATTTTGAAAACATTTTAATATATTAATATTTAAAAATTTTAATATTTTAATGTATTCTAAAGTATATCCACGGATGTTAGAGAATTCCAGAAGATTTGCCAGAATTTCCGAAAGTTATAAAGTATTTTGAACGATTACTAGGGATTTTTATATATTTTAAGGTATTTCAAGAGATCCGGAAAGATTTCCAGGAATATCCAAGATTAAACAGAATTTAAGAGCGATTTAAAAAATTTCAAATTTTCGAACGATTTCAAACGATTTTAAGGTATATTTTTATAGGATTTTAAATATGCAAAGGGATTTGATATCATTTCAAAATAGTTCACGGGACTTAACAATTTATAGAAATTTAACTGATTGCAAGAAATTTAAGCTTTCTCAACGATTTAAAGGAATTGTAAGTAATTTCAACAATTTCTAAATATATCCACGAATTCTAGGGGATTCCAAACGATTTAACAAAATTTCCGAAAATTATCAAGGATTTTAAGGGATATACGAAAATTCGAAGCATCTCATAACACTTTGAAATATTTCACGGAATCTCAAAGACTTTAAGGGATTCAACGAAATTGCATGAAAGGTTTTGAACGCCTTACGTAATTAATGGATACTCCCTTAAAGATTCAAACTTGTAAGAACTTTAGAACTTCTCCAACTTTCAAAAATCTTTGAAAAATATTATCTTGCCGACAGAAGTTTTTAAAGTTGGGAAAAATTTGTATTCAGACTATTTTCTCGGTTTAAAAACGTTTTTAAAAAACTTACCCATGGCTGTGAAGATCCTCGATTTGAGCCACGATTCTGTTGATGCTGATAAGGCTGATTGCCGTATTGACGATTCTGTTGAGGATTTGACGATGAGCTGTATTTATTAGCCCATGGAGATAGACTTTGGCTCTGATTATTCTGGTACCTCTGTTGACCTTGCTGACCTTGGCGACTCTGATAACTTTGATGACCTTGACGATTTTGATGTGAATTTTGGAATTCACGAAGTCTGGAATCACCTCCCGAGTTAGAATTAAACCGGTTACCTGAAGATCCGGAACTGTAACCACTCTGATATCCTGAAATCAAAATATTCGAAATTTATTCTCACAAGTTATAATTATCAATTCTTTACGAATTAAAAATAATAACCGTACATTTAAACATATAATATAGAATTAGGGTTAATTATGGCAAAAAAAAATCAATTGAGACGTCAAAAGCGAGGGAAAAAAGCTGAGAGGTCATGACGTAAGATTTGGAACCAGAATTTGACATCAGGTATAGAAAACATAAATGTAAATACATCGAAATTTGTCGAGTTCCTTGAAAAATGAATATTAGTGATTTTATTTCACAAGTAAAGCAACCGAAATGCGAATTAAATTAATAAAACACAGTGAGGAAACTCGAGAAAATCTAACTATTTTTCGTTGAAAGGTAGTTTTTTTCAATTGAAAAGTCTACTATTATATTTTTTATTCGCAATTAATCGCTTTTGGTTAAAAATTCCATTTTTTGGTTCAAGATTGAAATGTTTTGTTCAAAATTAATTTTTTAATTGAAAATTAATTTTCTTAAATGAAAATTTAACTAATTCGTCTTTCATTAATCAATAATTTTTATTTGTTGAAAATGTAACTACTTGGTTGAAAGTTGATTGAAAATTGAACTGCCTTCTAAAATTTTGTTATTCTTGTCATGAAACGTGAGCTATTGTGTTAAGAAGTAATTTTTTTTGAAAATTCAACTGTTGTATTAAATTTTGAATAGAAAATTCATTCCTCTAAATTAAAAAATCAGCTGGTTAAAAATACAATTGTGATTAAAATTTAATCTTTTTTGTTTGAAAATTCGACTATTTAGTTGAAACTTAATCTATTCTGCTTGAAAGTTCAACTATATTTTGTTATAAATGCAATTGTTTTGTCTAAAATCAAGTTGTTCATTTGTTGAAAATTCAATTGTTTGGGAGAAAAATCATCTTTCTGGTTTTAAAAGGCAAGTGTTTTCTACAACATTCGACTTTTGTACATTAAAAACTCAATTTTTTCTTTGAAAATTCATCTCTTTGAGTAGAAAATTGATCTTTTTTGTTTGAAAATTCAACTATTTTTTTGAAAATGCAATATATTTATCATTGAAATCTTAAGCATTCCCTATTGAATTTAATATGGTATCTAAAAATTCAACCAAAATTTATTTGATTCAACCAAATTTTTCTGCATATCCAAGAATGATCAAATTACTAATTATAATATTAAATCAGAGACAAAATTTTCATTTGGGGGGAGGGGGCAGTATGCACCTGTGACATCAACCTCCAGGAGTTCAAGCTTAGTGTGATGATGGGTGATGAAGAAGAGGAGGGGTAGAAAAAGATTTTTAAAAAGCGTTAACGTCATTTTCGACGGCCCAAAGGTGAGAAGTCGCATATCATGACAGAGGCCAAAGTTCATAGTTTAAAGTTTAATTATTAGTTAAAATATCTAATACTAATACAAATGGGTAAAAATAAAATAAAGATAGTAAAATGGATTTCCTGATTGGTAGAAAGTGAGGGTTTCTAAACCGACAAGTAAGCAATCAATTACGAGTCAGAATCAACAAATTGTAGTTCATAACAACGCTTCTCGCAAATTGTAAGGAGCGCTCGTTTGTAGACTGGTTTCTCATTGTAGGTACGTACAACATGATATTAGAGTTGAATGGGAGCGTGGCGGCGCGTGTCTTGTTCATATGCGTACTGTGCTGAGGAGCACGTATGTTTGCCAGCATCACGAAACGTCATAATATGACCGACGTTCTCGATGCTAATAACGAATTATTGTGCAAAGGGCAACGAGACATCACGCCTTTCGTTATAACTTCACACACCACTCACACATTTGGCTGCACTGGGGCGTAGGTGCCGAATTCTCGATTTATAAAAACAATCGTCAATGCCATGTGAAACCAAATAAAGACTAATTCTTCCAAAGTCATCATCTCTTAAAGCTCAAAATTCCCTAACATAGCCAAATTTCCAAATAATAAAATCTGCCTGATTTGTCAGGGCTGCTAGAGAATTTTAATTTCGAAATTCCCGATTTTTTGCGGAGAGAATGTTTTTCAAACTCCACACCTTTTTCAGGTCTTCTAAGCCCAAAAGAATCTATTGTCATTCTTTTTCCCTAAATCTATTTTCTACCGGTCTTGAGAATCAAATCAAGCATGAAACTGTCTGTCTTTTGATACCAGTGACTCATGCTAATCGCATAGCTCAGTTCAATCGAGCTCGTAATAGAAGGCGATAAACACAGTCTATATTAGCGAGGGTTGTTGACCCCCCCCCCCCCCTTTTCCGCCCTTCATCACAGTCTTCTCTAGTCAGTCTAGTTTCTAGTCGAATTGCAGACCAGTATAGGTCGACATTTACCCCTGAAACTGTCGCTCACTGTGGACTATAGATGTGTATGTAGTCACAGACTATATCTTGCTTTCGTTCTCTCCATTCGCGGTAACAATAATAGCCCCCGTGGATTCCGCAGAGGGATCTGGATTCGGGGGCTGAGGCTGGGGTTGGTAATCCTCACCCTCGGCCGAATGGGGGCTAACAGTTTACTCGTCGGATCATCCCTCGTTATTGTTGCGTTTATGATAATAGTGCCCACCGCCTACTGACTGAATACAGATCCTGCATTCTGGTTCCTGGACCTGCACTAACCGTTTCAACCCCACCTTCCAGGTAGCAATTAGTGAAGATCAAGAATAGAGAAAGGTTTATTTATATTCGAAATATTGGAAATGATTATACCGATTTCTGCTTTTAATTTGGGAAGTGTCTGTTCGTAGAGAAAATATTTGTGCTAACCGTCAAGAATTTCTACTCTGCCTCTTCACCAAACATCCGTTACCTCTACCTCTCCCCTTCTCACACCGATTCTGTAGCTTCCTCTACCTCTGCCCCACGAACATATTTTTGCCTAGACCCTCTATCGTTACCACTTTCCTCTCAAGCTGTATAATATATATCGCTGTTTTTACACCTCCTATGTCAATAAACCCGCCTCCTAAATTTCTTCTAGTCTTGTCCACACCCTATCTATC
The DNA here is from genome assembly GCF_010883055.1 of Belonocnema kinseyi. Classification (NCBI taxonomy): domain Eukaryota; kingdom Metazoa; phylum Arthropoda; class Insecta; order Hymenoptera; family Cynipidae; genus Belonocnema; species Belonocnema kinseyi. The sequence goes on along the minus strand of NC_046661.1, from coordinate 112,372,053 downwards.
TTTATCTCCAGATTCAACCATCAGCATAGTTAGACACACACCCCCTATCAATGTATTCTCCTCTCTCCCACACCTTCTCTATCCCATGCACCAGGTATATCAATCCCCTTCATATCCATATATCAATCTACTAGATTTTTTAACCTCCTCAATTCAAATATCTCCCCTTTTCCATACCCTCTGTGTCTATCTAACCCTCTAATCTCCACACCATCTATACCCCCTTTTTCAATCCTATATTTACCACACCACTTTTTTCCTTGCAATATATCCCCTCTGCAGTTATATTCTCCTCTTCCCCACATCCCTCTTTCATTATCACCCTCTCCCCTTACGCTATATATCGCTATTTATTTTTCTCGCACACTTTTAGAAATATTTTGAAAATTCAAACACTTGCGTGGTTAAAATCTCCTTCATTCGGAGAATTGAAATAAAATTAAATAAAATTTAGTTGAAAAACAATGAAGACGTGTACGCATATACTCCTGCGCCATGTACTTCCCGCGAAGCTCCTAATGTGACAAAGTCTCACGACTCATTATTTGTGTCGTGAGATCCATTAAATTAACAAAGAAACATACATATAATATTTAGGAAAAAGAAGCAGCTTCAAAGAAGAAAAACAAACTGTACGTTGAAATAACATTAACATAATGAGAAAATTTCATTCATAAGTTCGGTACTAACTACTGTCTATATGCTATTTCAGGTTATGATCACAAAAACGTGTATCGAAAAGTTGGTCTAAACGGACGCGAAATTCATTATGGTAATAAAATTCCAATGTACCTTTTGTTTCTTTTCTTTAAAGCTGCTTATTTTTCTAAATATTATATGCACTTTATTTATCTCATGGATCTTACTAACTGTGTCGAATAAAATTTTGTTCGCTTTACAGCACAATAAAACAAAAGATAAAGTTTACATCGATTCCAGGTGAAAGATTGGCCACAACAAAAATTTAACCTTGCCAGATAAATTTCAAATGAAACGAAAATAACTTCCGATTTTTAACCTTGCCTGGATAATCTTTCACCTCGATGGGTTCTACGGAGAGTAGGTTATCTTTTCGGTCCCGTTCAGAATTAGGCTAACTTCATTTAGCTAAGTTTTCAGGGGGAATAAATAACGTATTATTTTTCGAAATATTTCCAACGAATTCAAAACTTCAGCATTTCGTATTACAGTTTATAATGTAATTTAGGCGCCTATAGCTTTCAAAACAAGAAAGTTTAGAAGATTTTTATTTATTTTACCACTTCTACGTGTTTACTAAATTTCATACAAAATGAAGTTAACATAAATCTTAACAGTAACAAAAAGATAGCCTATTTTTCGTATAACCCATCGACCTTATAATCGCTCCATTTTTATACTAGATGTAGCGAGAATGACGACGACAGCGCTATCTATCGTCATTTAACTTTATTAAATTGGAGAGAAACGGAGATTTCCATCTATCAGTTGCTGTTTGCGCTTTTTGCTAAATGGAAATAAATAAGTTCTAATTTTTCTACAATAGTGTAATTTATTTCGGAAGAAATATATCAGTAAGAATAAATTTTTTCGTATTTTCTGTTGCTGATTTTACATGTTTTATCGAAATTTGCTCACTTCAGCGTGACGCAGTAGGCGAGGTTAGAATTATTCTCCTAACCTTGGTGAAACTTTCGCCGAATTGGTTAATTTTTAACCGTTGCAGGTCTTAAATGCAAAAAATTGTAACTTCTGTTTTTTCTGTGTTGTTTTAAATCTGGTCTCCCGATTTATAGATCGCATTCACTCATACTTAGCCGTTTTCCCATTGCTGCTAAGGACGGCGTAGCAGACGACAGTTTTTATTCCATCGTTGGATAAACTTCCGCCAAATAGCATGTAAACTTTACATGCAACCAAATTTAACTTCAGTTTTTTCTACACTTATTTTTAGATAACTACAAACATGTTATTTTAAAATATAATTAACATAATAACATAATATATATGAAATTGCATAGAACATACATTTGAGAAAGCAAAAATAAAAAAGTAAAATTGATCTGCAGTTAGTGGTTGATTCGGAACCAATCTATTTAGATTAACAAATTTTCCAAATAGGAAATAAAATAATAAAGACACATTTTTCAAAATTTGTAATATTTCAAAAACATCATTAGTAACAATATTTAAATAAAGAAGAATTTTTTCGATAAATTAATGTAACAAACGTTTTTTGCCTTTAATTAAAAGAACTCTCGAAAGTATTATAGGCAAACCTGTATATTGGAACAAACCTTGTTTAGTGTCTATTTAAAAATTCATTTAAGATTTAATTAAAATCTACTTCCGTATGAGTAATAATTGTAATGCAACCGAAATCAGAGCATGGAAAAATTAACCCATCAAGTCCCAAAACGAAGAAATTTCTCTATTACGTTTGCGCTTGAATAATTTTATAAGAAATGCAAAGAATTTATTGTAAAATACTCTTTTCTACTATTTTCGGGGATGCTCTACACGATGCAATGGTTTAAAAAACGGAAAATATAGATTTTCCATTAATAATTAACAAATTAAAAAAAATCCTTTTATTTTAACCAATTTTTTTTCAATCAAAAAATAGATGGGGGAGGAATTTTTTATCGTCGAAAATGTGCACAAAAGTGCAAAAAATGTCTGAACTTTTTAAATCCATTGAGTTTTTTTATCTACGATTTTTTTAAACAAAATGGCGGCCAGAAAATGGAAACCAAAATTTTTTTATTTCGTTTTATCGATATTTTTGGTGATTTTTTCGCTCAAAGCATATAATTATTTAATTATTTCAGTGAAAAGTTTTGAATAGTTTATTTTTAAACAAAATAAAAATATTTACTGTTAAATAGATAAAATCATGATATTAGGATTATAAAGAATATTTTATTGCTAGTTTACGTCATTTTCACACCAAAATCCAATGCAGTGAGTGAAATATCGTTTTTTTTTTCCAACGATTATAAAATTAAATGTTAATGTTCTCGCGCTCATATCTTGAAACTTGAGTGAACTTCAGTGTTTCACAGCAGATTCATGTAAAATTGTATATCAGTAAACATTAATTTTTAATTTTATAAAAATAATATCAGTGAATCACTCAATCGTTGGAAAAACGATATTTCACTCACTGCATTGGATTTTGGTGTGAAAATGACTTAAATAGCAATAAAATGATTTTTTATAATCTTAATATCATGATTTTGCCTATTTAACACTAAATATTTTTATTTTGTTTAAAAATAAACTATTCAAATACCTTTTCACTGAAATAATTAAATATTCATATGATTAGAGCGAAAAAATCACCAAAAATATCAATAAAACGAAATTTACAATATTGCTTAAAAAAAGGAATTTTAAAAATTTGTTAATTATTAATGGAAAATCAATATTTTCTGTTTTTTAAACCATTGCATCGTGTAGTGCATACCCGAAAATACGCATGCAGAAATTTCCCTATCTTTCCCTATTTGAAGTTGGGTTCCGATGCGGTCCCTATCGTAATATCTAGTCTAGAAAAAACTGGTTGGGGCCCCTCTCAAAATATCTAGTCCAGAAAAAAGTGGTTGGGACCCCTATCATAATATCTAGTCTAGACAAAACTGGTTGGGGCTCCTATCAGAATATCTAGCCTAGAAAAACGGATGGGTGCCCTATCAGGTTTTAGTACAGAATTTCGTGCCTCGTATAGGTATCGTAAATCTATTTGTATCCTGTTTTTTAAAGAAAAAAATTCCATCCTTATGAAAAACTGTAAATGTTCAGAAAAAAATTACATTTTCTAAAATTCTAAAATGTTGTAAAGTAGTCTACTACGGGAAAAACGAAATATTACAGGTAGACAAATTTCAATCGATAAAATTATTTATTTAAAAATTATTTTATTGATTCTCCTGTTAACAGTTCTTATATTTTACATGTACATGAAGTCGTATAATAATAAATAATTAATTAGAAAAAGAGTTAAAAAAATTTTGAACTGTAGCTTATGGGTACGGTTTTTTCATAGACTATCAACTTGAAGCTTTAGCGTAATGGTTAAGACTCCCGACTGCTAGGCAATAGATGTAGGTATAGATGTAGGTATTCGATACTCCGTAGCATTAGAAATTTTATTTGTAAAATAATGTTTAAACATGTGTAATGTATGAAATCACTCTAAATACGACCATTAATATTTAAAGTCAAAACACTCACAATCAATTAATATTGATTTGTTGAACACCTTTTTTGTCATACCAATTAAATATTCATCAGATAATAGAAAGTATTTGGACGTGGCCCTACTAATCGTCGGGCGATAAAAGGGCAATCTTGTTAGGGCATGCTCAGAAGTTTTTGCTAGAACCTGGATAAAACAGCGCTACAAAACTAGTCAGGCCCTCTCCATTTTCTCCGACGAGCGCCCTATTATAAATAGAGAAATATATCCAGGGCCCTACTAAACCCCGATCGGAATTTCTACATGGGTAGTAGAAAAGAGCGTTTTACAATAAATTCTTTGCCTTTTTTATAAAATTATTCAAGCTCAAACGTAAGAGAGAAATTTCTTCGTTTTGGGACTTAATGGGTTAACAAATCAAAATGAGATTTCTAAAACTGCCTCCTCACCGGCTTGTTAGAAACAATTACATAACTAAATAAAAAAGAGGGAGAATAGGGGAAGAGTCAAGCTAAGCCAGCCCGAAATGTGCTTTTTTAGGGTGTCCGTGCTTGACACTCGATAATTAGTTTTTTTTCCAACATGAGGTTCTTAATGAAAACTTTATTAAAATATCATCAAGTTTATACTTAACCAAGAGTAACAAGATGTGCGATACGCATAAAATTGATGGTTTCAGATTTGATTAACTTGTTATAAAAGAAAAACAAACCTTCCTAAAAACAAAATTACGCGGTATCCATAATAAGCTAGAGTCAAGCCAGGACAAGGCTCGGCGATCTAGCCTGGCGATCAAGGTTGGGCCTGGCCAGATTTAGCGTTCATTCTAGCTTGACCCAGGCTTGATCACAAGGCCAGGGCCTAGTTTGGCCGGGCTTGGGCTCAGTTAAGTTCACGACCTTATTTCCACACGGGAAACATAGATAGTTTCTTTCAATGTTACATCATCGCTGTTTTTTATTTAATTGTTGCAACACTTGTTCAGGGACCGTGGTGGGAGATGACGGAACTGCGAAATTTGAAATAGCCACGTACGAGGGTCTTGAAATAGGGGGAAATTTAAATAGGGGGAAGGGGGTTTGGAATAGGGAGACTTCACTGTATTTAAGAATCTAAGCGAAGTACGCTTACATTTTTTTGGCTCACAATGTTGAGAAACAGAAATATTTTTAAAAAACTGATTTATACATCTAGCAAAAATACATTTAACATTTGTTGGTGAGAAAAATATATTCATTAGTATTACCTAATCTAAGTTTATACTAATTAGTCTTCTTGTCTAACGTGCAAAATAAACGCGACTTTCGTGCATATAGAACCAGCAGAAAGTGTGAAATGTGAAAGTGTGAATTAACGTCTTGTTTATCGTGCACTAGGACAAAAAATATCGTGTGTGGCAAGGGCGACTTTGTTCAATCCGCCCACTCGTGTGATTGCCCAACTTGTCGCCCCTGCCACACAGCTATACTATCGTGCAAATTCCACTCAGGTAGATATTTTATATCTACCAGGTGTATACATATGAAACCGGTATTGCCATTTAGCGGCCAGTAGGCACACTTGTAGGCACTGTCGGAACTTACCATTTGTGCTAATTGG
>NC_046661.1:112345737-112366174 GCF_010883055.1 Belonocnema kinseyi | reverse complement strand
GGCGCATACTTTGAATAAAATATTTGTTATCATTCTCTTGAAATAAATGTGTTTTTTTCTTGAAAAAATACCGGTTTCATATGTATACACCTGGTAAATACAAAGAGTAAAATATATTTTTATCTACTAAGGATAATATATATATATATATATATATATATCGAAAAGCAAAGCAATAAAGCCTTTATCCAAATTCGAAAATGTAAAAACTAAAGCTTGCGAGGACTCAATTAGATGCATTAAAAAGGTTAGTTCAAATATTGTATTTTTACTGGAAAAATGGGGAAATGAGAAAGATTTTCGAGAATAGAAGAAAAAGGGGAATCCCTTCAAAACCCTGAAATTTATTTCAAACAAACTGCATTCGAACAAATTTCTTTAAAACAAACAAACAAACATTTATCTCAGCGACACAGATTTTTGGAAGCACTGATTGGCGTCAAAATAGCATAATGATTGATCGGGGTCAAAAATTCTTTTTCACATTCACAGAAAAACTAGGGTTTCCATTAGAATCCATCTATAGCTCTAAAGGAGCTGCAACAAAAATGAACCCCACTTGCTGAAAAGGAATCCAAAACGATAAATAACCTATAAATGATACCTTATTTGGCATTCTAAAGGGTCCCAATTACAATTGAACCTATTTATAAAGAACCTATTTTTCGCTTTGGCCACTTCGACATTTTGTTTAATTAATAACATATTTTTTACTTTAAATCACATATGTAATCGAAATCTGATGGACGCATAACTTAATGAAGATAATTAAATTACAAAGCATTACCGCAATTGAAATAGATATAATGACACGATAAATATCATTTACAGGTTATTTAGCAAAGTTCTCAACATAAAGGCATATTCATGTGCACTGTTAGAAAAAAAAAAATGTATGTGAAGCAAATATGCACTACCGTTACTGAAATGTAACATACATTGGTGTAGTGAATTTAATATACATGTGTATTTAATTTGATATACAAGTTAGTATAACAATGTGCATGAAAACTCAACCTGCTTTCATTTTTTTAAATGTTGTAAAATATTCTCAATCAAATTAATAATCTAGAATTCGTCGAATCAGTTGTTATTTATAATGAAAGTGCAATGTACGGGTAAATTTTTTTCTAATTTCGCTCTAAATGGTCCAAATTTAAGGCGAATACAGTTAATGTTAGGTTAAGTCTGTTATTTATTTGCTTAATTGCACTTTTAGACTTCAAATCCAATTTTATTTTTGGTTAACAGGAAGATTATTATTACTTAGAATCGAAAATTACACATGGGTATATTAAATTTAATATTATTTTCAACAGTGTGCAAGAAACTTTTCGTCTTAAGTCATCGGTCATCTTTACAAGCGGTTGGTTTGTGCATGTGCATTCATGTTTATTTCAAGAGCGCTCTAAAAGTCTAAAGGAAACCTTTTGGCTCTCTACACAGGTATTTATTAGAGCTCAATTTCTAAATGATACCGACTTTTATTTGAGCCGCAACTTTAGTGAACCTCCAGTTTTTTCTGTGATCGCAGTTTCTTGTAACTTTTTTATTACGAAGATAATTCGCTCATCAACCGAGCTTCTATGTCATTGCCTTTACTTGCGATTTCAAAACTTTTTTCAAATTCTTCTTCTCATGCAAATATCGAATCCTCTTCACGCTTGAGATCATTCAATGTGGGAAAAAATAGCTTTAATGCATACTTATAATTCAACACAACCTTTAGCAGTGGATTGCACTAAATCTCGTTTCAGCAACCTAATTTCGTAAATTCAGTTACCATTTCAGCTACCATTTTATTTTCTTTATTACATTTTTCTTAGTTGAAGTTACCTTTGCAACCAAAAATCTATTCTAATAAAATTCCGATTTTTTCTATATAGCCTGCATTTTTTTCTAGGTGTGCATTGAGAGAGAAAGAAAAAACAAACCAAAAAACGTATCCAAGTATATTTCGGGATTTCAAATAAATCTACATTGTTCTAGATTGAATACTCGTTTACGGTAGCCTCAAATGGTTTTGTATGTATGACAGAGTACATAGGTAGGTATGGGAACAAATATATAGTATAGCTGCCTACCCAGTACCCACTACGGGTATTGGATTGGATTGGATCGCCGCGTCAGCAATACAAACACTCGAAGCATCGATGTGGCTCGACGAGCGGTTGCCGATCGTTTTTTCTCTGTCTCTCTCTATCGCCCTCCATCTCTCTTCCACTTTCCTGTTTCGAACTGAAATTACATTTTACCTTTTTCCCCGCCTCCAGTTTCAATATCGGTTTGCCCATTTTCTCTCATGTTTTTCATTACAAACAAAAAAATTATTATGAGCCAAGGGCATGGGGCCTTCCATAAACTATGTTACCAATTTGGGAGGGACTTATCGACCTCTTATCAAGCACTGTTACCATCTCCACAAATGTTGTCGGACATCATTCCCCGTATGTCATGTTCCAGGACTGTATTCATTTTAATACATTTAGAAAGTTTATAAAAATAATTAATGATACCAGAAGCTTAAATAAATACTTCATCTATAAGAATCTAATACTTTTATTCTTCAAATATTTTGAAACATGCTGTAAGTGTATAATTTCTACCAAAGACTTTTCTATCTGTTTCCGTCAAACCTATCATAATGACTCTTCTGGCACGTATTTTAAAACAAAAATTTCATCACATCATTATTTTTCCAAAAGAATAATCATTTTATGCAAAACAGTAATATGAGAATTAACAAAAGCGGGCGTTTTTTGTAATTAAAAATTCTACATTTTAGTTGAAATCGAATTATTTTAATGGAGGTACAACTATTTTGTTAAAAATGGTATCCTCTTGGATAAAAATAATTTATTTGGTTGAACTTTGGACTCCATTATTGAACATTCATTTTTTAAAAAGATTTATCATATTAATGGAGAATTTAACTTTTTTGTTGAAACTTTATTTTTTTCTTAAGATTTAATTTTGTTGACTAAAAATGTAAATATACCGTTTTTGGTTAAAAATTAAAGTTTTAAATTAAAGATTGATCACTTAGAGTTGAAAATTCATCTATTTTGTTGGAAGTTTGTCTTTTTTAGAAGAATATTAATCTTGTTGAAGGGGAAATTCATCCTGTTTGTAACAAATACAACTGCTTGGTTGAAAATTGATTTATTTTGTTGAAAACTCGTTAAGTACTTGGTTGAAACTTGAACTGTTTTGTTAGTAATTAATTTATTTTGTTTTAGTTAACAATTAATTTTATTATCTGAAAATTCAACTATTTCATTTTTTATTGGAAATTTATCTTTTATAAGCTGAAAATTAAAATATTGAGTAAAGAATCGTATTTTTTGTTGAAAATTGGTCTTTTTGGATAGAAAATTAAATTTTCTTGTTGAAACTTCATACATTCGTCTAAGGATTCATCTATTTATTTAGAAAGTCGTATTTTTTGGTTGCATTCAACTGATTAAAAATACGTTTTTTTTTTGTTGAAAATTATTATTTTAAACTAGGTATGATGATTCTATTTTTCATGTGAAAACTGTATTTTTTATTTGGAAATTTAATTACGTATTTGGTTTCAAATTAATCTTTCTTCATAGAAAATTTACTTATAATTGGTTATGCATTGAACTACTTTGTTAAAACTCCTCTTTGTTCGTTGTAAAATTATATTTTTAGGTTGAAAATTACACTGTTTTGCAAAAAAATCGTTTTTTTACCTACAAATTCAAAAATCTAGTTCAAAATTGATGTATTTTGTTGAAAATTCCTTTTTTTAGTACAACATCATGTTGGTGGAAAATATTTTTGCTAGGAAATTGAACAATTATTAAAAATTCACTTATTTTAATATTCACCTCTTCAGTTAAAAACTAAAGTTTTTGGTTGAAAATTAATTTTTTTGACCTAAAAATTTAACCGTTTCCTTTTTAGCAGGAAACATATCCTTTTTAAGTTAAACATTCACCTAGTTGGTAACAAATGAATGTATTTTGTTGAAAATTCTCTTTTTGTTTAGAAAATAATCTTGTTTGTGGAAAATTCATATTTTTTGCTGAGGTATCTACTATTTGGTTAAAAGTTCTTCTTTTTTTATTTAATTTAACTGGTTGAAAATGTAGGTGATTCTAAGAACTGCTGGCCTCGTGTGGCCAAGGAATGTAGTGATTTGCGTAGCAAGGAGGCTGCTCACTGACCTGTAACAAACAAGCTGGAGGGACGCACTCTCCGCGCGTTGGTTGTTGTATGACGATTCAATTTTTGGCCCGAAACAAATATTTTTAGTTGAAAATTCCACTGCTTGGTTTGAAATTCATCTTTTTAAAATAAAAATGTACCAGTATTTGGTTGAGAATGAAGCTATTTTGTACAAAATTCTTTTATCTTTTATTGCAGAACATTTGTCTTTCTTGTTTGATAATTAACTTTTTTGTTAAAAATTAAACTGTCTTTGAAAAAATGCATAATTTTGGTTTCATAAGAGGCCATCCATATTCCACGTGGACGGGGGGGGGGGGGGGCAAAATTCCACGCGTGTCCACGAAGAGTGGTGGGGGCGGGGGTGTCTGGCTAGAATCCACGTGGATACACATTTCACTAAATCTACGAAAAATATACTGAAATGAGACAAAGTATACTCAAACTTTTCAATTGTGCTAGCGCACAATATAATTTTAATTATAATTTTTTAAAGATTTTTTGTTTGTAATTCAAATCAGGTTTAAGCTCGCGTTCCCAACCTAATCCGATTTTTTTCAGCCAATTCATCGCTCCTTTTGGACGTCTTGCTTTTGAAGACTAATCACACACACACTATAATATAAATCTATTCATTTTTATCAAATGATCACTAATTTAAAAATAAAGATGATTATTGAGCCTTCAATCAAAGTAAAATAATTATGGTTCATACTATGTTAACATTAACAAGATTTACATTATTTACATGTTTACACATTTAAGTAAACATTATCGAGTGCGGAAGGTTTTGGATTCCCGGCACTTCTTCACGCATTTAGAACGAAGTGGTTGGGCATAAGAGGACACATATTTGGCTTACCTTTCGTTCAACACGTGCCTGACAATGTTTACTTACACATACCTTAGGACATAAAGAGAGAGGTAATGGTTAAGAAAAATAACGTTTACGCAATTCAAAAATATATTCGATTGCTCTTCTCTTAAAAAAAAAGAAAAAAAAACGGTCAAGGCTAACGGAAGCCAAAGTTTCAGTCGTGGTTAAGCATGAATACATTTTCATAAGTACTCAGTGAAGTCATTCGCGAGGAAAAAAAAACAAGGATAATAGTAGCTTTCACTGAATAATCATTTATAATTTCAACATACCAATTTGAATTTCGCACCTCAATCAGGTCAAATTTAGAGTTTATGTTCAAGTCTCGCTATTCGAATTTCTGGCGGGAAATAAAAAAATTCTGAAATGAAAAACTTAATTTCCCTAACAAAAACTGCTCATAAAAGATAAAGAGAATCGTCAGGCGTTGACTGAAGGCGTGTTTTCAAGTTGCTAAGATGGTAGTTGTCCTCACTATATGAAGCCAGTTAGCGATGCTCACGAATGCTAACTCCACCTTCTATTCCACCTCCTACCTCTACTTTTCCTCTTCCGCCTTCACTCTCGGATATTCATTTTCGCCTTTACTTCACGAGAAGTAAAGACCCCCTCACCATGAAGCACAGTACCGCAGAAGCTCGAGATTCTCCTTAGCCGTCGGTAATGGAGGCCCTCGAAGTCGGCCTCTCCAGTTTCTCGACTTGGCCGAAATGAAACGAAAAGAAACGAGTCGTTTACCGCGCTCGCTGACTGCGATTTGTTCAAGAGGAAAATACACCTGCGGAAGGGTGCAGTTTGACGGAGCATGCCGGTGCCTCTAACTCTAAGGGGATGCATTTTTTCGAATTTAGTGTTCAAAATGGCAGAAACCTGCCAAGGGAAGAAAGAAAAGCTGGAGGTTTCATGAGAGGACGGTGGAAAACTAACGAGCTATCTATATAGGACTTGGAAAAGTAGATCTTGGTTCAGAAGATGTGCCTCTAATTTCTAGATGGTGGAAGCTGAGGATCCTAGACTGTTAATTCACAACTGATGAATCTGAGTAATCCTCATTGGTGCCTGATCTTTGATTCAATGAAAGGGCATCATCACCTTTATTCTATCTAACACATTTCCGAACCTCGCTGATCTTCGTTTTGTCACAAAAGTTCATAATGTCTTCAACTTTAAAACTTGATCTACCCCTATATCTCTTTCCAACGCGGCCCTTTTTTCACCGAAGTGTACATCTGTGATGCTTTTTCAGTCCTCTGGTTTAACCAGGATATGCAATTGTAACATAATATCGATGACTGAACCCCTTCCAGTTGAACTCTTTTTTTTCTTTCTGGCTACCGGAAATTTCTTGTGGCGGGTGCGCACGATCTCCGTAACTAATTCCGAGTGCATTTAATGACTATGTGCCGCGAGGCTTGGCCGACAAAGTATAGCGTGTGGCAAATACTGACGTGGTGGTGTGGGGTGGCACGAAGTACTTGAGTTTGGTGGTGGGGCGTGGGAGGTTGCTGCAGAAGGGGACGTTGGCAACGAGAGTGAACGATAAAAAGAGAGAGAGAGAGACTGAGAGAGAGTCTCGTAAAGTGGAGGTGGAGTAGAGGAGGGTGCAGCACTTGACCCTGCCTGCTGCTGTGCCAGCAAAACTCGACGTCGGAGCGCCAACGCGCGTTAATAAATGCATTGAGAATGTGTGTGTATGTGAACCTCTTCTACACTAACACACATTATATCGTAATTTCTCTCTTCCTTTAACCACTGGGTAGTAACTAGATAGGACCTTTCTCTACACCAGAAACGCATGCGCCAAGTTCTCCGAAACGCATCGGTATACATGGGACTGTCGATTTTTGCTCAAGAGATATCTTAATTTATTTACAATTTAGCGGAAGATACACAGAAGAAAGTAAGGGTTCACTGAGGATGTGGCTTAAATAAAAATTGGTGTCTTTTAGAACTTGAGCTCCATTAGAAACCTGTAGATACTCAAGAGGATTCCTCCAGGCTTTAGAAACCTTGAACAAAACAACACGAAGGTGCACTTAGAAACAATACAATTAAAAAGTGGGCTTGATAAGTTAGGGATCGATTTATTGTTATCGATCGATGACTTAAGCCTGAAAATTTCTTGCATATGAACACGCCTTTATGTTTACAAGTTTGCTACATAAACTGCAAATGATATTCATCAATTCATTATATCAGTTTTAATTGCGATGATATTTTGTACTTTAATACTTTTCATTACATTATGTCCATCAGAGTTCTATTAAATGTGTGCTTTAAGCCAAAAGTTGTGTTATAAATTAGATAAAATGTCGAAATGGGTAAAACGAAAAATAGGTTTTTTGGAAAAAGGCTTGATTAAAATTGGGTTCCTTTGGAGGTTCAGATAGAGTCTCCTTTGGAATTAATTCATCGATTTGGGTTTGTTTTCAGCAATAGGGGTTCCTTTTTGTTGCAGCTACTTTTAAAACCAAAAATTGGTTCTAATGAAAACCTCTATTTTTTCTGTGTAATTTAATATAATTCACCAGACATAATCTTGATGCATCTCGCGAAAAAAAATAATAAATAACCTTCAGGAGTTTTAACAGTTTTCAATCTGCCCCACGTGATTTTGGCTATAAGACTTTTGTCACCCCGAGAAGAAAAGCATGGCTTGGAGAACCAGGGAGTCGTGTTGGAGGCGCCCAATAAATTTATCGAGCGGGTGTTGGCATGGAGACTGCTGGACAGGGCTCGGGAGGGTGGTTCCGGAGGGCGATGAGAGGGCACTCGAGGATCCTCCAGGAGGCCGTCACGGGGAAATTGGAAGGAGCGAACGTCGACCTGGAAAAGGACGACTGGGAGGGGATGGAGACTGGAGAATTCCGAAAGAGCGAGAGAAACCAAGCGCGTCCGGAAGTGAGACCGGCACCAGGAGAGAGGAACCGAGACACAGAGCAGAAGAAGGAGGGGGAGGGAGTATCGATTTCTTCCCGTGATCCAATCAACGCCGGCGCCTTCCCTAACGCTTTAGCGTATGCACCCTACCAATCCCGTTGGTCAGTGAAAACAGGATTTAAATTTTCCCTTCATTTACAGAAATATAAGAGTAAAACCACAATAGACATCCTCTATTCTCAATAATTCATCCGCATCGCAAAATCTACATGACGTATTTTCTAGGAATTGGTATTAGAGCTAAAAAAGCAAAAAGGATCATCAGCTTTGTTAAGTCTTCACAGAAGGAGAGTTCTAAGGACATTAAGTCCCCATTAAGACAATTCATTCAGTGAGATTTTAAATTATTATTCATACGAATGCAATATATAAATATGAGGGCAATAAAGCCTAGTAGGCATCGTGAGTTCATTTGAGGTTGCGAGTGCTCGAATCCTGTGGAGTGTAGTGGACTGACTCACTCTGGGTTTGATTTCCTACTGGAAAATGAGTGAAAGAGAGAATGAGAGAGAAAGAGTGGGAAAGAAGGAAAGAAAGAGGAGGTAGAAGCCAAAAGAGCGGGAGGAGAAGAGTGAATGAGGAGTGTCCTCGGCGTTCTAGGACCCTCCGTTGGAGAGCTCTCCTCCCCTTAAAGCCCTATCCACTACTCATTTATCAAATAAATCAACACAGCTACTTCTACACCCATGAACAGATTAGACCGTAAAATACCTGCAATACATCATTCACCCACGTGGGCAATCCTGAACAAGGGTCCTACTCCATGCCCAAAAGAACTTCATCATCAAAGGTTTTTTTTTCGATTTGGATGACCAAGACCAATATGATCTTGTCAAAGACAACACGGCAGCAGGGTAAAATAAGACCGAGATGCAACTATGAATTGGAAGCAACAAGGTCGAAAGAAAATGAGAGTAGAAAGTTGTGGAGACTGGAGGTAAAAGAGAGAGTAATCAAAGAGCTTCGAAAAATCAGGATGCACTTAGAAGCACGTACTCGGGCTATAGAGGGGCATTCAGTTAGACTGGGAGTTTTGAGTCAAAGCAAGGACCCTTACCTCACACTGGCAGGAGTGCTTGCACCCACACCTGGAAGGACTGGAGCAAGCACTCACACCGACGTGGATACAAGCACCCTTCGTTTGAGAACACGGAGAGCCACCCCACAGCCTCCTTACTTACGATTCCCTTTCTTCGCAGACCGTGCCATTAGTGGATTCTATCGAGAAAATAGAATATTCTTTAGCGACGAATGAATCGCGTGAAAATAACCCTCTCCTATTCAACTGACCGAAAAAGATCTAGGGTACTCGAGATTCGCTGATTATGAACAATAAAAGAACAAATGCAAGATTAAAATATTCGTAAAGACCACTTCCAAGCCCTCGACAAATTTAAAGCAGAATTTCTTCTACATAGGTCATCCAACCTGCTCTACCAGATCAGAGGGATGACGTATGAAACAGATAAGATGATAAGTGTTAAAGCCTAGCCAAGTTCAACATCAAAATTTCGGCCAAGATACCTAAAAAATCTCGAAGCAAAGGTTTATTTCCATACATTAGCCACCCTGATCATTTAGAGCAGGATAAGTGGAATTTCCTTCGGCTGCGTTCGTTGATGAGGTCCAAGGGGCTGAGAGATTCAGGGAGGTGCTGTGAACTCAGCGGAATTGGGTAATTCCGTAGCCGCACAGCTGGTAGTGTGAATTTCTGCAAAATTCAGTTAATTAATATTATTTATTGCCACTTGGAAATGGTTCGCACAGTTCTGACTATTTATGTTCAGAGCGGATCCCCAGACCATCGATTAAATGACAAGACCATTGGAGGCCATGCCCAAGACCGGCCTTACATCTATAGGTTCCAGCGTATTGGTTAAACCACCTCAAAAGTCCAACACCCCTAAAATCTCAAAGCAGACGTTGGTCTTCATAGTTCTCTGAGTGAGCATGTTGGGTGACGTATGGAGAAGATAAGATGAGTGCTAAAGCCAAGAGGGGTGACTTTAACGCTAGAGAAAGAAAGCAAAAAGTAGGGGAACGAGAATGAAGCGGACGAGTACACTATGGAGAAGAGGATAGTCCTTGTGCTCCAAGGACCCGCAGGATACCGGCAAGGAGTATCCTAGAGCTGTCGAGGATGCTTCACTTCCATCCACCTCTTCCTCAACTCTCCCTTCCCTCCTTCTATCTACTTCTTTTCTCGCTGTAAATATGCTCCCTACTCCAGCTTCCCTTTTTTCTTCCCTTCGCCCTCTGCAGGGGGAACCTGGCTCCCCGTCAAAAAGGGACTTCCGATGTGTGTAGCACAGATTGCAGAATCAAGTGCACTTCGAGGGAGAATCTGGAGTTCGAGGTGGTTGAGGTGCATAACGAACGCGAAGATTCCAAGAGGTGTTCAAGAAACAAGGACCAATTTCAGGAATTGCAGATCAAGCAGTATTGAGTACTGGTGCATAGGCATCATAGGCTTATTAGTCATCTGGATGGCTCATCCAGAGATGAAGGGGAGAGTCTGATGAGGGTTGCACTCTGGATTGTGTTTGAGGTTCTTGTTAGTGAAAGAAGTGGATTGAGGAATCATATTGGAGATTATCTTGATAAAATAATTTTCCTTTCGTTGCTAAAAAATCAGCTTTTGATACATGCGTTTTTTAAAGGTACCAAGTCACATATCAGGTTCCACTATAATATGGCAAATACTATTTCCCTTCTTAAGATCAGTAACCGTCTTGTTAAACAAGATCCTCCTAATTTCGAAACCCCATTCTACAGCTGTCAATCAATCCCTAAAATGTTCGCACACGTCAAAGAATGGGAAATTCGATATTGTCGGTATAAGGTGGGTCAACCGGCCGACCAACACTCGAATCTTTGGATGGTCGTTGGATATATAAGAGGCTGGAAGAACCTGTAATTCGATATTTTCCTCACGAATCACAGTCAATGATCCTTAGTGCCTTTCGGATTGTTTCCGAAACTGAAGTGAGGAACCAATACCGATTCTCTCACTTCTGGAGAAATTTGATCTTTCTTCCAAATTTTGGAAAGATCAACAAATCTGGTTAAAGCCAATTCCTTACTGAATTGAAAGGGTTGCCACTCTTCGAATGGGAAGTCTCGAACTATTTTTTCCTCTTTAGAGTGAGGTGAACAGTATACGATCTCTTGCTATAATCGGCCTTGCAACAGCACGTCTTAAATCCGATTCAAAGGATGATCCAGCCTCCTCAAAAATAAAAAAGGAATCACAATAGCGGTGAGAATAGGAGCCCTCATCGTAATCGCGTTTTCCCTCACTTCGCTCTGAAATGAGGTGGAAAACCGCACCCTCGGTTGGAAGGGTCACCTTCTGGCTTTGTCAGATATCCGTCTTTCGGCTCTATGCGGTTTTGATATTACTCTGAATCACCTGAATCAAAGTTCACGGACCAACGAGCACGAAATTCCCAAGGGCTTCCAAGACAGAATTTTCAAAGCAACTGAAATTTGGAAGCGCAGAAATTTCAAGTGTCATAAAATGAAAAACCCTTGAATACAATTCAAAGTTGTATAATACGAAGTTGATAACGAAAGAAGCAGGTAAACGGGAATGAGTGGGAGATGAAATGAGGACTTTAGGGTTGAGATTGTTGGGCATGGGGGGAGGAAATTATGGGAGTTTTAGGTGGAATGGCTGCATGAGGTGGAGAGGTGCGCAATCGCGGGATTTGGAGACCCACCCTTTCCGCTTATAGCACCAGCCACGATCACCACTACGAGCTCTTGGGTAACACGTATGCACTGGTGGTTTCTAGACTACTCGAGAAGGGTTCGAATATTCCTCTGGATTCGAGAATCCTTGCCAGGACGAGTGCACTTGGACGCTCGATGGCGAAGGTGCTGTGCATACTTGCACTCTGGGGCACTTAGAGGCTACTGGCAAACGCGCGTTAACATCCTGGAGAGCCTTTACCTCCAAGGAGGCGAAAGAAAGGTACTGAGAAGTGAAGACACGATAGGAATTGTTTACTAGATATTATGGGATTATGAGTGAGAGTTTAGAAGCTAAAGTAATAGAAATATAAGTCACTATTATATTATTACATTCAATAATTATCGTATTTTTATCTAAAGTTGCTTAATAATAAATTAATATTCAACCAGGTTGGAGGCATTAAATTAAAAATATTTATATTGGAATATTCTTAAACTCAAAATGTTTTAAGCTTCAAGGCCTTAATTAATGAAATTTGTTTCCTGTAATTAAGAAATATTAGATTTTTTAACGCTTTCAGGGATTCTTCAATTTTGTAAGCTTCCGATTTGAAGATATAAAATGGTAGTTTGTATGTTTCAATTTGAACTTTTCAATTTTGAAGGTATCTAAGAGTAACTTCCTACACTCAGACGTTCTTATTTTCAATATGCCCGATTTTGACTGCTATACATGTTAAAGAGTTAAATCCTGAAAAAATACATTTTAAAACTTGACTTCATATAAGGTTTTCATTTTTTTTTAATTGTAGAATATTGGTTTTTGATTTCAGATCGTACAATTCTAAGCAAATTAAATTCAAAATTATTTAAAGTTGAATGCTTCCAAAGTTTGAAATTAGTCCATTTCTGAATATTTTTGAGTTTATTAGTTTTCAATTAGAGGTGCTCAATATTCAAACTTTTTAAGTTTTTAGGTTAAAAGGCTACTTTTAAAATTGGTTAAAAGTGTCAAAATAATAGTAAAGTATTACAGAGCCTACTTAAAATTGACTATAACAACATTTTCAGTATAAATTTTCACAATTTTGAAACATTTAAAAATGCAATTTAAAAGACTTGCAATTCTTAAAATTTGACAATTAGATTGGGAACATTTTCAATTAAAATTATGTAAACTATGCATAATTTTAATTTAATATAAAACAATGCTATAGAATCTAAAAATATGCATACAAATAAAATTACCAATTCTTCAAATTTAAATTTCAAAATTGCCTTATTTATGAAGTTTCTATTTGTCATATGGAGTTCTTAACAGTTATTAACTTCACCATTGTTTAACAATGAATGCTATAAAAATAAAATCATTGTACCACTTTACCCCTTATAAACTAGAGAAGATGCAATTATTGAAGTTTTAATTGAAAGTAGTTCAATTCCAAGTATTCAAATTTGTAAATTATACAATTTTGGAAAAATATTTAACTTTGAAGGCCTTAAAATTGAAATTATTCTTTGGAATGTTTCGAATAAAAATTGGTTCTATTTCAAATTGTATCATAATTATATTGAGAATTCTTAAACATTAAATATATCAGCTACAAATTTTAAATACTATTAAATTACAATATTTTTCACTTAGAATTTGAATGACTGAGAGAAATATTTGAAAACATACCATTTTTGAAGTTAAAATTAAATTTTTTTTTACTATTTAACTTTCTTTCAAGTTCTAAAATGTTAAAAGCTTTATCATTTAAAACAAATATTTTCGAATACTTAAATGTAAAATTCTTCAATTTCAAACGATTTAGATATAAAATTCTTAAATTTTTCTATGCTTCAAAACTCAAAGTTTTCAATTTAAAATTGTAAAGTTTTGGAAGATGTAAAAATAAGCTAAAATTTCTTAAATTTTTACCATCCGAATTCGAAGCTATACATATTTAATTGACAATGCTTTCAAATTAAAATTAATTAACTATTAATCATCAAGGATTAGAATAAAAAATTAGTCTACAATTCCGAAACCTTTAAATTTAAAAACGTACATTTTTAACGTTTCAATTTAAAATTGTTGAATTCTAAGCACTTTAAGATGTAAGTTATACAATTTGGAAGGTATAGAAATTAAAATGATTTTCTTTAGAATTCTCTCAATTTGAAATTAGTGGTATTTCAAATTCAATTTTAAATACAATACTTAGTCTTACAGGGTAATCTTATTATACAATTTTTACAAATCTATAAATACAATGTTTGGCGTTTCAACTAAAAATTGTACAATTCTATGTAATTATATATGAAAATAATATAAATGTGAATATTTTTTTAAATACTGTCTGATTGAAGGATTTGAAATTAAATGTTTTAGTCTTTGAACATATATAATTGTTCGGCTTTGAATGCTTTACTTTTTAATTCACAATCAGTTTTGAATATTGAAAATGTTAAATTTGTTACCAATGCTTGAATTTCTCAAATCAAAAAACTGGTCTAAAAAATAGAAATGTTATCCCTTTTTTCTCTTCTCTCCACTTCCTTCTCTCGTGATCAGACCGTGAAAGCAGGAGAGCAAAAAACTGATCATCATTTCTGAATTAATCTTATTCGACTGCCCCCTTTGTAAAACTCTCTCATACTCGCCCTATCCCTCTAAGGTGTATATTCCTCATACTATAAGTGCGCCCCAAGGATCCTCAGTGCAGCTCTGTGGCTTCAAGGTTAATTGGAATAAAAGAAAAACCGAGGATGAAAAGAGACACACATCGTAGAGATATGAAGTAAAAAGAAAAAAAGAGATAGAAAAAAGAAAAACAGGCCAAAATTAAAAAAAAAAAATGGAAGGCATATTGTGAGAGATGAGAACGTCTTCATGAGAGTGAAGAGTTTATCGCGCGAAGATGCTGTCTTAATGGCACGTGAAAAACGTGAGAGATGTGGAAAAATCAAGAGAGCCAAGATATGCTTCTCGAGTGGCGAATTCATATTTTCAGGATAAATTCAACCTTTCCCGAGAATATAAGTCGATTAGAGTTCTAAATGCTAAAATTTAGTCATATTATTCTAGAAAGCTAATAAAAAATATCAAATAAATATCGAAGATAAGCATTTTAATTCTATTACATTTTAAACATAGCATATTTTATCAACAGAATAAAACAATTTTAAATTAAAACTTAACATTTATTTATTTCAAGCAAAAAGATATTACCCCTACTACAAAATATGAATTTGCAAACCAAACGGGTCAATTACAAGAAAAGTTAAATTTTCGACTAGAACAGATAATAGCAGACTATTCTCTTAAAAATAAACAACTTTCAAGCATAAAAAAAGAATTTTCAAAAAGAACATGACTTTTCTGCTACAAGATGAATTTTCAATCCAAAAGGACGAATTTTCTATCCAAAAATACAAATGATCAATTAATCAGTCGAATTTTCTAAAAAAGTAATAATAAATAAACTTGAAGCAAAAAAAAATTGCATTTTTAACCAAATACAGTGAAACCCTTTAATAGCCCTCCCTTTTATAGCCCTTCCGAGAATTGACGCCGCGCCGCAGGTAGGTAGAACACGAGCTGCGCGGGATGCACGGAATCTGCGGTTGTTACTCAGGCTTGGACAAACAAAAGCGGTGCAGGCTATAATGAGTTAGTTCCCACCCACTGTCAGCGCCCGAAATCGGCACTATACAAGAGTTTCACTGTAGTTGATTTTCAACCTACAAATTTGAACTTTCAAACAAATACAGTGAAACTCTCCTATAGCCACGATTTCGGAGCTGATAGTGAGTGGCAACTAACTCATTATAGCCCGCTCCGCTTTTGATTGTTCTCGCCTGAGTGACAATCGCATACATCGCACACCCCGCGCAGCTCCTGTTACACCTGCTAGCGGCGCAGCGTCCATTCTCGGAAGGGCTATAGAAGCGAAGGCTATTGAAGGGTTTCACTATAGTTCGATTTTCAAGCCAAAAATATGAATTTCTTAGAATATAATCGAATTTTTACCCAGAAACATTAATTTTTAGCAAATAAAAATGACATTTCTCGAAAAAAAGATGAATATTAGAAACAAAAATACGAATTTTCAGCCAAAGATCTACCAAAAGTCGACCAAAAAAGACGAACTTTCAATAAAATACGTGAACTTCAAAAAGAAAGAGTAGTTTTTGTTTTGATCGTAAAAAAATCATTAAAATTAATCAAACTAAATGTTTGAAAATACGACACATGGTATCCGAAAAAAAATTATTATAAAAACCAAAAAAGTTTCACCAAAAAAGATCTAAAAATTTCTTTTTTATAAAGCTATATTAAAAATAAAAAAGTTTAAATTCTTAAGAAAAGACACAAGATATAATAAAAATTTTAAATGGCCAAATTTTTGGCCTAAATTATATCTACAATTTTGCTTAGAACTATTTCATGCTAGGGCCCGTATTTTTTGTTTAAATCAGAAAAAATACCATTAAAAATAAAAAAATCAATTGATGAATAAACTAAACCAAATTGCAATAAAATGTTTGATAACAAAATTATTCACCTAAATTTGATCTTAAAATTGCTTTATATATTTATTTGATAAGACGATTATTTTTTTAATAAAGAAACATGCCATTGAAAATATGTCTGTTTGAATCTCAATGCATATAATGAATTTTAATAACATACATATTTAGTGAAATGATACATTCTTCAATGTAGCTGTAAATAAATACAGTGAAAATCTTCAATAGCCTTCCCTTTTATAGCCTTTAAGAGAATTGACGCCGTGCCGCATGTGAGTGTAACAGGTTCTGCGTGGGGTGCGCGGGATCTGCAGCTGTCAATCAGACGAGCAGTCAAGCGTGAACAAAGAAAAGCGGAGCGGGCTATAATGAGTTAGTTGCCACCCAAAGTCAACCCCGAAATCGGCGCAATAAAAGAGTTTCATTGTATTAAAACCAAATAAGGAACAAATATTGAAGTAATCATGGTACACACAATTTATTTTTTATTTTTTAATATAATAGAGTTCAAAAAAATGTAGAAAAGTTTGCATTTTGGAACAAAGTTAATCGAGTGCGAAGCACGAGATACATGATGAGAATGTGCTTGTTAAAGCTACAGGATCTTTAACAAACGATGATTCACAATCATCAAATTATAGTTGTTAATTGGTTGACCTTTAATTTTAAAACATCTGTGTTTAAAGGTGGGTGAAATACAAAGATCGAGCGCGAAATCGAACAGACGCGCCTTTGAGGAGCTTAAATTTTTCAATTTCACTTTCAAAAGGCCATACTTTCGATTCTATTAGAGCTAGAGCGTTAATTTTTGTAGACTTACTCGAAAATGAGTTTACTTTTTTTTATTTACTGGTAGCTTCGTCCAGCTACAGTATTTTTTCGGTTTATAAAGGAAAATGTGTAAGATAAAATGCGGCTTACCTGATTGAAAAGAAAAGTTGAACACAATTAAATATTCAAATCTTGTAGAATATATAGAAGAACATTTTTATGATCAATTCAAAGAGACTTGAAGACTCAATTTTGGACTTTAAATTCTCTGCTTTATTTACTACTAATCTTCGCCGCTACGAGCGGAGTCTAATTTTAATAATGTTTGTATAAAATACTTGAAAAAGTGTGTTATAATTCTAGCCTGAACAATCTAAGCTCTTAAATTAGTTTACGCAAGAAGTTTCGGCATCTTGAAATAGAAATACTTCCCATACATTGCCATAGTTCTATATTTTAAATAAAAATTTGGAAACCACAAAAAATAGGAAATTCTTATTTTTTGAGCAAAATGGAAAAATTGAATTTTAAGGTTAGGATTTGTATCAAACACTTATTCGATAAAATTTTAAGTAAATTTAAAAAAATCAAGTATAATATTGATTCTTTAACTATGTAGACATTATTCTATTTAAAAGAGGAAAATAAAATGCTTTTTTTTAACTATAATATTTTTGTTCTTTTACAAAGAATGCCTTATTACAAATATTATTATTATTGACTTTTTTTTAATCGAATTTTTGATAAAATAAAAAAATTGGAATTTGTAATTGTAGTTTTTATTTACTTAATTTTTGATAAAGATTAAAAAAAACTAGAATCTACTTCACACTCTAGTGAAGTGAAATATAGTTGATACACTCTGCTTTTGGAAATCTTAAAATCTACACTATTTTTTTGGGGGGACAGTCGTGTTATTGTACGGGCCCTACCATTAGCCGACTATACCCCGACTGCGATAATTCAGCTCGACTGGCCAGCCCCCGACTAATTCACCGTGACGGAACTGGTCGGGGACTCTAATAAGTAGTCCCAACTAGCCTCCGACTTAAAGTGGCCTACACGGAAAAAAATGGATGTTCAAACGTAAAATCTAGATGTTCAGGGTTTACATACATGGTCATGTCAAATAACGCGTGTAAATATTTGAGGAGGTTACTTATTTATGGTCATTTAAGGAATTGATTGATAACTTATTTTTTAATTTCAAATTAAACTTTAATGTTCGTACGCGAAAGTAAAACAGATAAAGTGTATGAAATGTCGATTAGATGATACATTCAGTCAAGTTGGGGACAAAATCAATATTTTTAATTCAAAATCAAACTTAAGATCACTGTTCTCTCCTTTAGACAGAGAAAAAATCGTTATCCAATTTTATCTAAGGATAGCTAATTTTGATTCTTTGAAAATGTTCCAAAATTATAATATTCCATAATTGCAATATTGAAAATATATAGCCAAATTCCAATGCGCCACGCGCATGCGCTCGGGCGGTTTTAACATCTGAATGTGTTTCAGTTTAACATACAAATATGTTTACGCCTAACATCTTAAAAATATAGTAAATGTTTGGCTTGAATATCTGCATGTTAAGTGCTAAAATCTTAACCCTTTGAACATCTACATTTAAACATTCATTTTTCTCCGTGCATATTTGAATTTCTATACGGTTTCAATTGTCGCGAGATGTTCAGCAGCTAGCCTTCTATTGTATGCTAAAATAAACGTTGCAAGCCAATACATTTTCAGGTTTACATAATTTTCAAGAAAATATGACCAACCGTGAAGAATAATATTCTGCAAAAAAACTTGCAATGTATTTTTTAGGTTTAAGTTGGTTGATGCTCACTGTGCACCCTGATATGAATAATAAAGAATTAATGATATAAAGTAGAAAAAAAGTTATTTTTCAGGAAATGTAAGAGACAGAAAATTGCATGAATGAAAAATACGGTATTCTGAAAAGAGACTATTTTAATGGACGAATAGCGATTCATTGATCGGCTACAAAGAAGAAGAGACATGGTAAGAGATAAATAAAGGGAAGAAAATTAAAGGTTCGAGAACAGGTGAACCTGTGCTACTCAGATCATTGAAAAAAACTCTTATATCGGATATGCGGATCATTTACCTTTCATGTGGGCACGTTAGGTATTCATGTTTCATGGTATTCCACGAGAATGAACTCAAGTTCCAAAGAGACCCATTCATTGGACCCCTCAGAGCACTCTACTTCTCAAACTATAATACTACAAGAAAACGAAAACCCTTAATCTTCACTTTTAGTAAAATCGACTATTGAGACTTTGACTAATACGCTTATTTTTTTAAAAGTCAAAAGACTCAAGTTTCTTGGAAAACCAAAAGGATCCTGAGATCCAGTGTGTTATCCCTTTCAATAAACATACGTTAACACCCTTTTTCTTTCAATTTACAATTATTTGAAGGGTGTTATGGCCAAAACATGCAAGTGCCAAGCAACATATTTTTTAGGAAAAAAAGTTATCCCAAAATTCTAATTATTTTTCAAACAAAAAACTCTTATTGACATAAAATATATCAGTGACACACCAGGAACCTATTACAAGACAAATAAAAGGCTTAAAAGTGCAAAATTGCCATGCTGCAATTGAAAAAAAAAATTATTTTGTCATCAAATATTTGGAAAAATAATAGCGCAAAAATGAATAGATGATTTTCCTCGAACTTAAAAAATTATTTAGAGAATATTGGTTTAAACGTTTTGTTTGATAATGCGATATACTTGAAAACTAAAAGCGCCATTCGATTTAGATAAACAAATCACATAAATACTTGGTATTACACCATTTTTTTAATGAACTAAATTTTATTTGTTTCCGCAAAATCGAATGGCGCTATTAGTTTTTACGTATCTTGTATATCATTAAGCAAATCTAACCAAATTTTATTATTATTATTATTATTACACCATTAAGCCATTTCCCTATCGGGGTAGGCGTAATACACAACATTTCAAATATTTAAGAAAATAGAGGTTTACCAATTTTACAATTATTTTAAGTTTAACACCGTAATGATTAAGCAATTTTTAATTTTTCAAATTGAATAATAACCGATGGAAGCTTCAAAAATAGCAAATTTTTAAATTAGTTTTTCAAGTATTGCAAAATTTATGTAATCCTAAGCTTTAACTACTTCCAGATTGTACAATATTATTTCATTTTACATTGAAATTCTTGGGATTTGAACAATTTTAAGTTGAAAATTAAAAACATTCCTAAACGAATAAACCAAACTCTCGCTTTCAGTCACCCCGTTTTCAGCCTTCCTAGAGCTGCTGGCTCAAGTAGTTTGTCAGGGGAGTACGGCGAGAGCGGTTGCGACATTATATATATATATATATATATATATATTCCTCTAGAATCAAACCGAAGAGCCTATGACAAAGCCACC
>NC_046661.1:112341599-112345637 GCF_010883055.1 Belonocnema kinseyi | reverse complement strand
AGCATAGACTGGACGAAGACTCAGAAAATATAAATAGCTTCAAGGAGTTATGTGTTGCCCTCATAACACCTGATAAAGAATGCCCACCCATAACTACCGAGGTGAAAAAAGTATTAAGAGGGATGAAGAACTATTCCGCACCGGGACCAGATTATAACAAAACCTTCTAGTGGAAGAAGTTTTCTTCAACCCATCAGCATTTGGCATTCTCGACAATTGTTTCTGTTGCTCCCTCGAGGCCTGACATGGTTCTTCTTGACTTCGAGAAGCGAACTATGTTCGTTATCGAATTTTCGGCACCAGCTGACAAAAACATCATAGCCAAGGAGAATGAAAAGAAAGAGAGGTATCGAGACTTTATAAGGGAGTTGCAACGACTGTACCCGGAATATTCTGTTAAACTGATCGTCCTTATCATCGGCGCTCTTGGAAGTGCCAAGCTTTCACTTGCTAATAGCCTAAAAAGCATCCCTGCGTTTCAACAATATGCTAGAACACTTGCGGGAAAAATGTAGAAGGCGGTTGACCTTGGGTCACTCCGTGTTCTTAGGGCGCACGAGGCTTTTGCTGGATCGTCGTATTGATTCCTTTACAGACTGTATCCACTGTGTAACGTTTCTGTCCCCCCAAAATCAGTCCAAGGCCATTTAAAGGAAACCCCTGACACTTCACAATAAAAAAAGTGTTCAAAATGATACCGAATTTAAGAGCATTTTGATCGGCCGTAGAGAATAATTGACTTTTAAGATCATAATGATCTGATTCGGGATCATGTATAAAGTCAAGCCAAGATGGCTGACGTTCTTACAATACTTTAGCTCATATTCAAGCTTTTTATGGTTTCTGATCGCGCAGTGTACTTGAAAAGTTGAAAAAATAACTAAATCTGATATTAGAAAATATCACTTGTTAAGTGTAGTTGTCAGTTTCGTGCGGTTAGATACTATTCAGAATTTGGAAAGTGCCTAAAATGTCTAGTTTTTGAAATTTTCTACAAATTTTATCAAATAAAATTTTTCGAAACTCCTTAATTATTATAAAGCGTCTAAATTACTAACAAAATCTGGTTTATTATTTTTCGACCAAATTAATTGGTATTAAAACTCCATAATTATCCATAATTACAGAAAAATAATTTTAATTTTAAAGTGAAATAACTTTTGAAAATTTTTTTTTGCTGAAAAATTGAGAATGTAGCCTTTGGCACGAACTTCATGAAGTACTAGAGCTCAGAGGATTTTTCTAGGACGAAGGGGCGATTTAAGAGCGTCGAGGAAGATGAGGACGAAAATAGGGACGCCTCCTCACCTAGAGTGCCTGCCCCGACAGTCTCACTAATTACGCCGTGCCTCATTAGCGTGAAAACTTTCGCGAGGACACGTACGGACTACGGACGCTACTCTGAACTAGAATTTAACACAAAAATGGCGTCGAGTCTCGAAAGTTAATGATCCATTTTTCTAAAAAAAAGTAGAAAAAGCTTTAGTTTACAGGTAGATATTATACTTTTAATAAAAGTATTCCGTTTACTGTTGCAAAATTTAAAAAAATTAGGGGTTCACTAAAATTGCGGCTTATAAAATTTGAATTTGTCGACTGATGACTTAAGGCGAAAAGTTTCTTGCATATGAATACTCATTTATGGTTACAAGTTTGCTACAAAAGATGCAAATTATATTATATATTATTATTATTATTATTATTATTATTATTATTATTATTATTATTATTATTATTATTATTACACCATTAAGCCATTTCCCTTTCGGGGTAGGCGTGACTCACTCGATAGGGGAAAGGAGTAGTCTGTGGAAGGGATAGAGATTTTTCAGATTGATCCAGAATTCTCGTGCTATTTAAGTAAATAACACGTTCGTTCCGCAACACTACTCCGACCCAGATTGCTGATCAATTTCTATAGCAATCACCCTAAGCGAAGAACCTCACGAAGTCGTTATGTAAGGTTCTCCACTTGGGTACATTAGTGGCCAAGGTCATTTGTTTCAGGCGTCATTCACTCTACTAACACTCTTTATATTCTAAATGCGATAGTATTTTGTACTTTATTAATTCTCTTCATTCCATTACTTGCGACACGAGTTCTATTACATGTGAGCTCATCACATACCAATTTTATTTGATTCCAAAAGAGACTTCAGCGTGATCTTCAAAGGAACCCAATTTTAATGGAGTCTTTGGAAAAAAGAGCCTTTTTTTAACTCACAAATCCCACTTCACAAACAGTTGGTTTGTGGGGCCTTCAAGTTGTTATTCACGCGTTCTACAAGGGAACCTTTTGGATTTCCACAGGTTTTTATCTATAACAATTTTGATTTAAGACGCGTCTTTAGTGAAACCCCAATTTTGTATGTGTCCTACGTTGTTTCCGCCGTAACTTTCTACGTAGTTTACATGGTCAGAGTTTTCAATGAGGACTTTTAGTTGCAAATTCCTATTATCGACGTTTACCAACATCAAGAAGATTTTGAGGGTTCGTGTCCATGCTAAAAAGGTTTTTTTAGATTTGTTTATTCAAAATAGTATATATTGCGAAAGATTGCATGAAAAGGGGAAAAAAGGGAAAGACAGGAAGCATAGGAGCATGGACCTGCCATGAGATGTTATGGTGTCCTACGGACGTGTTGAATGGGATGACAATGAAGTAGGGAGAAAGCACAATGTTGGTCGACGTGGCCGAGTAAATTTTAGAGGGCAGAGGACCGATTTGGAGCACAATGCAGCTCAATGCCGGGGAAATTAGCCGCGGCGCTGTCGGTGACGCCCGTCACTCTCACACCATAGAAATCGGCATACACCCCATACAGCCCCCAGGCTATAAACGATTCGCCTATCAATCTATCCCCCCAAACTATCATCACATGCCACAATTTTATTATGGACATAAAAGGAGGAAAGACAATTTTTCTTGGTAATGCATATATCCTGATTATTTTAAAATACAGGTCTTTTCAAGTTTTGGTAATCATCAGGTCATTAAAATAAAATTCAACAGTTTTTTGATGAAAGGGCTCACACTGAATTTTGCAATAAAGAGTATGTTAATAATGTCCAATTAATTTCAAAATTGGAAAGAAAATAATATCAAATTTAAAAAATAAAGTATTTCATAAATCTTTCAGCAAACAAAGATACAAGATCAATCATAAACCGTTATCTCATTGTCAAAAAGGATCAACGTATAACATTAACATAAAAAAAAATCAATTAAAGTAAATAACTTATAAAGTAGAAACTCATAAGACAAATAAAAATTTAGTAATATTAAAATAACATGTAGAAACAAAGGCAAAAAAAGTGCAATCCTTTTTCTTCTGCAAAGAATGTTTTAGTCAATTTTGATTAAAAATTAACTTTTAAACTCAGTAAAACGATATATAAGAGTTTATTGGCTTGACTTAGAAATATATATATAAGTATTAAAACTTTTTTTTTTAATTAATCGGAAACAAGATTTCTCGTATGGCATGTGAAAAATGGAGCAAAACGTAAGTTTTGTCTCCTTTTTACTTGAGTTTTCTATTTATTCAATTTATTAACCAATAATTTTTTATCAATAAATCAGTAAAGATGACTGCTTTTTATTATTAACAATATAAACAGAAGTGACCTCTGTAGTTGGAATCATGAGAAAAAGAGATTTAGATAAAGAACCTAACATGTTCTTACAATAATAAAGTATCTTCAACAACATCCAGATTCTTTTCTTTGGCCTGAAGTATGACACCTGAACGTCATCTTTTTATTTTATAATATGGAGTTTATAAACATTTTTAATGTACGGGTGTGCGTTTCTGTAGGAGGGGAGGGGGGTGTCTTACGGAAAGTTCCTCAATGATAGACAATTATTTTTTATTTACATTCCGATCCTTGTAGAGGGGCTGGAAAATAAGCAGGGCGTGTAAATAAGTTGGGGTTATGGGGGAGGGGGTAGCAGTGCTTAATTTTATAAACATTGTTAATATACGGGCGTGGAGTTGGATGTGGGGTTGGGGGGTATTATACCGGAAATTTCCGTTC
>NC_046661.1:112302586-112341499 GCF_010883055.1 Belonocnema kinseyi | reverse complement strand
GGGACAGAAAAGGGGGTGACAGAGTTGGAATCAGAATGCACAGGTCGGGGGTTGGAGACAGAAGGGAACATGAAGCACATCACTAATTGGATAATTACGGAGCGCACCGCGTTTGTTTTATAATTGGGCAAACCGAACAGCAGCATTCGTTCATTCCGCGTCTCATTTGACGTGCCAAACAACGAAACGGCTGAAGTCACGCGCTACGTGACAAACTACTTTCGCAGCTAATTCCAAGGGTTGGTAGTTTCCCTCAGCTTGGCGAACTTCCGACGCTTGCCACCCTCCCCCCTCTTCACTACACGAACCCCTTATCATCTAACAATTCCCCTTTCATCCCCTTTAGTCAACCATCGAGTTCTTCACCCTAGATTGATTTTTTTCATTTATATTTCAAGTTTTCTTTTACCGACATGTACCAACATGTAGATCATTCGACGGCTTATGTCCAGGCTAAACTTACAAAATCTCATAAATAGATGCAGAATTTCATTACTTTGGTCTGTGAACAATAAAGAGTATTTATACTATTCATTTACATTTTTAGTATTATTGTCAAGAATTTTATTTTTGTTAATTTTAATTTTATTTTTGTCATTATTTGTCAAGAAATTTAATTTCCCAGGGAAAAAAGAATTTTTAGCACTAAAAGATGAATTGTTAAGGGGGGCGACCCATTTAACGGCTTCAAAAAATCGATTTTTTTTCTTTGCTTAAATGGAAGCTTGTCATCCCAAAAACATGCTGTAAAAGTTTCAGAGTCGCAGGTACACTTTTAGAAAAAAAGTCGCTGATTCACACCGATACGTGAATGTTTTTCGCTCTGCAACTGAAGCGTGTTATCCGACATCTCTATAGGTGCAAAGTTCGGTGTCGAACGTGAGACCTTTCTTTTTTCACCTCAGCCAGTGCGTCTATTGACAGTTCTTGCATCGTTCTGGTGTTACATGTTGCGTAGGCCAGCCTCGTGTGGAGCCGAAAATGCACGAGCAAGAAGCCGAGACCCCCGACTTCACTATTCGTTTTCGGTGGCTAACTGGCTATTAGGAGGAGTTTTTAAGGAAACTAGTAGTCTTGCGCGCCACGGCGGGCGCCTATTTGTCTTTTTATAAACAAATGAATATAATATTTAATAAATTTTTAATTCCAAATGAGCTTTTTTTTATTAAAGATTAATTTACATCTAATATTGATGAATAGCATTTACTACGATTTTGTAGCTTACGTTGATGATAATCATATTCTTTAAATAATGAACTTTGCATTTTTACACCACAATTTTGATAAATCAATTTAGTAAAATTTTTGAACGCGCATTGTAATAATCAACAATGACCTTATATGTTGAAAAACACATGTAATAAGCTTGTTGCCACTGGGTAAACTCTTCCCTGAAAATCTTGGTTATCTCTCTAACATTAGTTCATGCGTTCAATGTCATAAAATTTTTATTAATAACTGTTTCATTATTGCGATTTATACCAAATCATTACACTAATTTGTAAGGCAAATTTCTGCCAATTTTCGATTATTGGGCTTTGTTAAGTCTGGACTCCCCTGGACTTATCACATTAAAGTTTATGAAAAACATAAATATTTTGTTTAAGATTAAAATAATAATTATTATATTTCAAATTACATTGAAATTAATGAAATATTGTATTCAAAATAACACTTTCAACAAATGACTATTTGAAAAATTATCATGTGGGGTGAAGGTGTTGTAAAAAATTTGGTTGATGGTGGTAGATGGAGGGTCAAGGTGTTATAACTGTTTTACAGAAAAATAGTCTTTTGACTAAAAGTTTAAGAAGTGGGACAAATTTTTTTATTTCCTAACTGGCAATTTTTTATTTGTTTAAAATTCGTCTTTCTCGTTGAAAAATTCATAATTTTAGTTAAAAATTCATCTCTTTGGTTAAAAAATTTACAATTTTTTTTTAATTCTTTTTTCCTCGGAAATAAATTGTGTGTGTAAAAAAGTAACTTTGCTATTTTTGGTTTAAATTCGAATTTCTTAGAGAAAATTAATCTTCATGATTGAAAATTCGTTTCCCTACTTTACAAAGCATCTCTTGGCAGCATCTGCATTCGTTGAAATATCAAATATTACACTTTCTATCTAAAATGCATATTTGCAGGTTAAAAAGTCAACTACTTTGTTAAAAATTTACATGCAAGTTCGAAAATTCAACTCTGGTTAAAAATTTAAATATTTTCTGAAAATCTTTTCTTTTTGTTTTAAGATATCCACCACTGTTTTCATTGAGAATTCTTTTTTTTTTAATGCAACTCTTTTTGGTTAAAGATTAATCTTTTTTGTTTAAAAATTTTGCCACTTAGTTTAAAATTTATATTTGTAGGTTCAAAATTTAACTATTTGGTTAAAAGTTAAACTATTCGGTGTCAAATGCAAATCTTTCATTAAAAAGCCAAATTTTTAACAAAACCGTTTACACTGAAAATGAAAAAGTTTAATTTTCACTTTTAAAAAATTAACGAATTGGCAATCAAATAGTTACTTTTTCATCCAAAAATATAATATTTTAACAAAATGGTTAAACTTTTAAATAAGTAGATAAATTTTCAACCAAAAACTAAAAAATATGATTATTCTAAAACAACAACAGCTAAATTGAATAAAAAAATTCATTTCGAGGAAATCTTTTAATTTTTAACCAGATACATTTTTAACTAAAATAATGAATCTTCTACAACAAAAATTAATTTGTAAAAGGTCGTTCAACCTTAAAACAATTAGAGAAATGTTCAACAAAAAAGATTAATTCTCAACCAAAGAAAGAATTTTCAACTAAAATGATGAATCTTCAACCGAAAAAAGATCCATTTTTACTCATTTAGTTGAAAATTTAACCAAGTAGTCGAATGCAAAAAAAATCCAAATTTTAAACAAAATAACTGAGTTCTCAACAAAGGAGCTTTAACAAAAGATAATTCACAACTACCAAATTACAGTTGTAGATGTATATATGCATATATTATCGAACGCAAAGCTTTAGAACGAACAAAGAAAAAAGAAAAATATCTACAAAATTGTTGAGTTTTCCACCCAAAAAGACAAGTTTTAAAAATCAGTTTAATTTTCAACTTAAAGGGATACATTTTCATTGTGTTCATGTTCAGTAAGAAAATCAAGTTTCTACACAAAGAGATGAGTTTTTAACCAAGAAACAATTTTAGACAAAACATAAAAAATGCATCTAAATTGTTGAACATTTTCAACAAAAAATGTTAAAAAACTGTTCCCTTATAGTTTAAAAATCAAGTCATTTGTTCAAAATTTGTCTTTTTTGTAGAACATTAATCTTATTGGTTAAAAATTAATCTTTTGAACATAGAATTTTTTTATGACGAAAAAACAGTTTTCTTAAAATTTAATCTGAAAACAATAAAATTTCCTTCCTGATCGATTCAAAGACTTGAATTGAGGAATCTGCCTCATGGTAAATGGATTCGATCTCCTTTGAAATAATTTTTATAACAATTTTTTTTGTTGAAAATTAAATTTGTTTACAGAAAATTAAACGATGACATTTTTGGTGAAAAAGTAATTTTTTAAATTAAAGTTTAATCTTTTTAGTTAAAAATCTAACTAATTGTTTAAAAATTTATGGATTTTGGTAAAAATTCGTCTTTTTTAGTATAAAATTAATCTTCATTTTTGAGAATTCTTGTTGCTGATTTAGGATTCAACCATTTTTCTGACAATTCTTTTTTTTTCAACATTAATTTATTGAAGTGAAAATTCAACTTTCCATTTTTGGTCAAAAACGTATTGACATTTTTAATTGCAATCTGTTTTGCTAGAGAACTCAGCTTTATTTTTAATTGCACTTCTTTAAGTTGAACATTATTTTTTAAACTAAAAATTGAACTATTTAATTTTTCGTTGAATATTAAGTTCATAATTGAGGCTTCATCTGTTTCGGTTCAAAACGAACCTTTTTGATTGGAAATTCAACTATTTTCTTCAAATTTCTTTTTTATTATTAATTTTTATAATGATAAATTCTACTTATATTATTTTTGGTTAAAAAATAATACTTTTTTAGATAAAAATCATATGTTTGTTTGAAACTTTCTAGATTTTGTAGAAAATTCGTAATTTTTTGTAGAAACGTAATATTATTGGTTGAAAATTAATATTTTTCATGAAGGATTGAGTTATTAAAAGAAAATACTTTTCAGTTTGTCAAAAACAAATTTCTTTAAAAGAAACTTCGATTCTACTATTTTTGGTTGAAAATTGATATTTTAAATTGAAAATTGACCTTTCGTACTTAATAAGTAAATTTTTTAAATTTTTATGTTTTGGTAGAAAATTAATCCTTTTGGTTTAAAATCGACCCTTTTCGTTAAAGATTGAACTTTTTGGAAATAAATTTATCTGTTTTGATGCAGTATTTAGAGATTCAGAATTTTGTTGAAAATTCGTTATTTTTGGTAGAAAAATAAACTTCTTAGTTGAAATTTCATCTTTGTTGCGAGGATTCTATTGTTACATGAAAAATTCGTTTTTTGGTAAAAAACTAATTTCTTTAAGAGAAAAGTCGATTATACCATTTTTGATAGAAAAATGATATTTAAAAAAAATGGATCTTTTTTGTTAAAAATATTTTTTTTTATACCGTCTTTTTAAACAGGGAAATTAATCTTCGCGGTTGACAATTCATCTTCTTCAATGAGGGTTCAATTATTATTTTTTTGAAAATTCCTTCATAATTAGTCAAAAAATGATTTATATAAAATAAAATTGGATTGTATCACTTTTGGTAGAGATTTGATATTTGAAATTAAAAATTAATCTTTTTTAGTTGAAAATTCAACCCTTTGGTTTGAAAATGCACATATTTCGATGAAAATTCGTTATTACGGTAGGATATTAGTCTTCTCGTTTGAAAATTCATCTTTGTTATTAGAAACAAAACTATTAAGTTTCACACTCTGTTTTTTTTTTTGTTAAAAATTTAATTCTTTAACTAAAAATTTAACTCTCCCACTTTCGGTAAAAAATTGAGATTTTGAATTACAAATTGATATTTTTGTGTTAAATAATCAATTATTGGTTTCAAACATCGTCTTTTTTTATATAAAATTAATCTTCTTGGTTGAAAATTCATCTGCTTGTTTGAAACTTCAACTATGTATTAATGTTTTTAAGGAAAATTTTATTATACCATTGTTGGTTAAAAACTAATCGTCTTTTGTAAAGAATTAATTTTATGGGTAAAAAATTAATCTATTTTATATTATTTTTAACATAGATGTCCAAATTCGACTTTTTATTGTTTTATATGGAAAAAAACGTCTTGCATAATTGACTATAAAATAATTTTTATCGCTGAGAGATTCTGCTAAATGATTTATAGAACCTGCTTGATTTTAAGTGAATTCTATCTTATTCTAAATACTTTTTATAATATTGTTCTTGGATTGAAAATTAATTTAGTTGAAAACAATTTACATCTGTATAAGGTTTCTTACAATTTATAATAATAAATTTCGTACAAACAGGTCATCTGAAAAATAACAAAAAAGGAATAAAATAATAAAAAACTTAATATAATTACAAATACGTCACTGATTAGTTCACAACTAAGATATTAATCAAAAAATACTGCTTCCAATTGTAAAACTGCGTACATACAAGATATTGTGTACTTTTCATAGATTTAATAAAATTCGACTTTTTTTGTCTCAGATCAGAAAAAAACTTCTTGCGTAATTTACTATAAAAGAATTTTAATCGCTAAGAGAATCTGCTAAATAATGTGTAGAACCTGCCTGGTTATAAGTAAATTCTATTTTATTCTAAATTCTTTTTATAATATTGTTCCTGTATTGAAAATTAATTTAGTTGATAATTCTATTACATGTTTAAAAAAATTTTGTTTAATTAAAAATTAATCGATGTGATTAAAAATTCATCTTTTTTGTCAAAACTTTTACTATTTGGTGTCAAGTTCATCTGTTTCAATTAAAATTTTTAATAACCTGTAGAAAATTTCATTTTTTGGATTGAATATTGACTTTTATAAACTAAAAACTGAATTATTATATTTTTGTTTAAAATTTGATATTTTTAATTGAAACTTGATTTTTTTAGTTAAAAATGGAATTATTTGTTTGGTATAAAATGGTTGACTGTGAAATTAAACATAATTCTTAACAAATTGTTACAAGTTTTAGTTATTTTTTAATCGTTTCAAAATTTCTACATATGTCCTAAACTTACTCAAATTGGAAAGCACATTTTTCTAACCAACATAAACTTTAAACAAAATTGTGCAACAAAATTTGCGCGAGAAGGCTAGATAAGAATTAAGTTCTTGCTTTTTTTCTAAAATTATGTATAAAATGGTAAAATTTCCAAAAATTTTCTACACACTCTTTTACGCCCCTTTTAAAATCTTTGCAAAATAATTTTAAAAATGTGTGTTCTTTTTTCAATTTTCTTTCAGAATTCATTCCATTCCATTCTTGGTAAAAAATGGTTTCTTTTTAAATTGAAAATCCAACTATATGTTTAAAAATTGAACTATTCTGTTGTAAATTCGATTTTTTAATTCAAATTATTTTTTAGTTAAAAATTAATTTTTTTACATCGAAAATTAAACTATTTTGCAGAAAATTAAATTTTTTATCTGAAAATGTAACTATTCTATTTTTGGTTAAATACTTATTTTCTAGTTTTAATGTTCGAAATTTTACGATTTTGTCAACGTTTTTTTAAAATTATTTTTTTAGTTGTAAATCCATCTTTTTTAAATAGGAAATAATTGTTTTCGTTTAAAAATTGATTTTTTGGTTGATAATTCAACTGTTTTGTTAAAAACTTGATTTTTTGTAGTTGAGAAAATATTTTCTTATACTGAAAATTGACCATTCTCAGTTAAAAATTAATCTTTTTTGGCAGAAATGTATTCTTGTTTAAAAATTCATTTCTGTGGTTGAAAATGCACGTTTTGATCAAACTTCTTTTCTTTTCGTATAAAATGGTTGAAAGTTCATGCAGTTTTTTGGTAATTAAACTAATTTGATGAAAATTTTTTGGTAGTAAATATATTTTTTTAAATGATAATGTAACCTTTTGTCGTTGAAAATTTATCTATTTTGTTCAAAATTCGTTTTTTTGGTTGTTTTAAAATTGATTTATAAAATTTGAATTTTATGTTTTCTGTAGGAAATTATTGGTTTGAAAATTAAATTATTTGTTTGCAAATTCGATTTTCTGCTTGAAAATGTAAATATTTTTTGACACTTTGATTTTTTGGGTTCGATAATTGTTTTTAAGTGAAAATGTAATTATTGAATTTTTCCTTGAAACATTATTTTTCAGTTGAAATTCAACTATGTGGTTGAAAATTCTAGTATTTTATTGCAATTTGTCTTTTTTGGAAGAAGTCTTTTTGTACGTAAATTTCATTTCTTTGGTTGAAAAATGGACATTTTTATTGTAGATTTGATTGTTTTTTTAGTTCAAAATTAAATTTTTTAATGCAAATTTGATTGTTCCATTTTTGGTTAAAACTCAATCTTTTTATTAAAAATTAATTTATTTTGTTGAAAATTCCATTTTTTATCCGAAAATGTAACTAGTTCATTTTTGGTTTCATGCTTATTGTTTCAGTTAAAAATTCGTTTATAAAGATAAAAATTGAACAATTTTGTTGACAATTTTTTCTGGAAAAAGTATCTTTTTAATTATAAATTTATCTTCGACTTCTTTAGCTCTCACACGCCTACAGATGTTAATTGCGCGCGCGCGCGAAAAGCAACTTGTCGGTGTTAGTTTTCGCACCGTATAGTGTCGATTGTATGTTAATACGACTCTAACCTCAAAATCTCAACTTTGACAAGATTCTTTCGCCTTTCGTGGTATTAAATACTGTTCGTTATTTGAGAGAGAGGTGATTTTTAGTATTTGATTTCACACTTTCCAGTGAACCTTTAAGATTAGATTAAGACTTTCACATCTCCTCGGTGTGACGCGTTAGTATTTTCAACACTGGGAAGTTGAGATTTCGTAAATTTACCAACTTTACACCGGAGAAGTGTATTTTAGTAGAAGCAATGCTTTTTCGCAACAAAATATCGCACCGTATCATTAAAACTTCGCACTTAGGTGTGACGTTGTAGGATGCTGCCGTTTTTTAAAAATGTGAATCTTTAAACGCGTTTTTTTCGGTGTCATATTTTTCATAATTGCCCGGAAGATAACTCAAAAGGTATTTGATCCATTGAGTTCTCCTTGCATACACGTATAGTTGAAATGATTACGCCTCTCCCGGCTGAACATGTTCAACATCTGCCCTTATAATTAAAAATGTTATGCATATTTATGGCTGAAAAATTTATTTCTTAGTTCAAAAGTGCCCTAATAAACCATACAAGTTTTGGAAAGATTCGGTATATACTTCATCCCCAAAAAAATCCCAAAATATACCCTTATTTCTGAGGTGTTACATGGGTCGCCCCCCTTAAGCCTACAAAATTAATTTTCAACCAACAAAAATTTTTCAGTCGAAAAAGAACAATACTTCAACCAAATTGTTGAATTTTTAACCCAAAAAGACCAATTTTCTACAAAACACTGGAATTTTCAATACCCCAGGATAAACTTTTAGCTAAGAATATAAATTTTCTACCAAAAACACAAATTTTCATTCAAATAAATCAACTTTCAACCGAAAAGTTGAATTTAATTGAAAAAAAGATCAATTTTCGACAAAGCAATTAAATCCTCAACGAAAACCGATCAATTTTCCACCAAAAAGTTTAATTTTAACCAAAACAGACAGATGTTGGTTAATAACATGCATTGGTATTAAAACAGATGTAGTTTCATTGCCTTGTTTAAAAAAATGTTCATTCTTAAGAAAAAATTTCTAATAAACATTTTATTGTAATTTTCTGTCGTTTTTTCATCATATGAATTTGCTAATTTCTAATGTTATCTTTACGATTTAAACGCTACACCAACGGTCTACACAGCAGCCTTACTGTTTTCTAACTTCTAAATTATATCCCTAACCTCAGTGACACACAGACTTTGCCAATTGAATTTTCTACCGCATCGTGTTCTAGCTCGCAGTTGTGGTGCCCTATTGCTTCATCTTGTAATAATTCACTAAAAAAAATATCTCAATGCGTCTAGGGTGGAGAATCTAGTCACAACAACAGTCCCATGAAGCTTCGGTTAATGAGGGGTGGGGCATTAGTTTCAATCGAGAGTCGTAGCTGGTTAGTGTTTTATGCTAAGAAGGTCACCCAACCAAGGGTTTCTGCTGAATATGGTTACAAAAATAAATAGGCATTCGCGGCCAATTTTCCAGGGGTGGTCCCGAAGGAATTAACTTCCAAGTGGAGGTGTGAAAACCGTGCCGAAAGCTGAATGGCACCTGGGTGAGGTGTCTAGAACGGTGACTCTGGGATACCGGGCGACCTCTCAGCGTACGCAGCCTTATCCTTGCATGCGGGACTCTACAAGACCCCTTTCCCTAGCTTCTCATGGGAACAACAATGACAACACCAAACATAGTTGTAGTAAGTGCGGTTCAAAACAACAGAACGCGCAGGGCTCCCGACAATGGGTCGGCCAGCAATGCCGACCAATCTAGAGATGGGGGAGCCAATGAAAATGGATTCAATGCGATGGATCGGCGGGATCTCAAGACCTTTGGGTGGACGGAGCGACTGAATCACGACTTGCTAGAGTGCTGCCATGCGAGTGTGGCCCCTGAACGGGGTTACATGGCACGGCTGCATGCTCTGTAGTGCGAGAAACACCCGGAGCTATCGAGCTTTTCGCAGCAACGTCTGCGAAACCATGCTGAACTACACCGTAAAAGGGGCTATGTGAGCGGAACGCCTACTCTACCACAGCTAGAACAAGCCGGCAACAGAGAAAGAGAGGCGACACTAAGACCAACCGCGGGCAGGCATCCAATAGAGGAAGAGCGATGCTTTATGACAGTACGCGGCCCGCATTCAGTGTGTGATTGAATACATCAAATCTGGCAGGAATTTTACCGTCAAGGTACGGATACTATCTGACGCTAAGATAAGTCTAGAGCGGAGGGAGAGGTGAATCACAGAAAATCGACAGTTTCTGTCTGACTCATTCCCACTCTTGCAAGACCCTCCAGTTACTGTCGACCACCCGCCCAAACCAGAGGATGTCGAAGTATTTTGGAGAAAAGTTGACGAAGTGCAGCATAGACTGGACCTCGTAACAACTCATAACACCTGATGCCCTCATAACACCTGATCAAGAACTATTCCGCACCGGAACCAGATTGTATCAAAACCTTCTGGTGGAAGAAGTTTCCTTCAACCCATCAGCATTTGGCCCGTATTTTCACCTCATATTTAAAGTCGGAAGAGCCGATTCTGGAGTGGTTGGTAGAAGGGCGCACAATACTCCTGCCGAAAATAGGCAACTTAGCTGACACGAGGAATTACAGGCCAATCACTTGTCCGAACACACTGTATAAGATATTCACAGCTATCCTAAATGATAGGATTATTCGGGTAATTGAACCTGTGTGGCAAGAAATTTATGAACATAGAGGCTCAAAGAAAGGCGTAGCGGGATGTCGGGAGGACCTGCTCATAGATGTATCTGCAAAGAGCAGCATTCTACCAGCGTGACCTATCGATGGCCTGGATTGATTATCGAAAAGCTTTCGATTCAACCTCCCATAGACTTATCATTTGTCTTTTGGAAAGCTTAAAGGTTCATCCGCAAATCGTTAGGTGCATAGAGAGATTGATGCCGCTTTGGAAAACCAGATTTACTATCTTACCTGGAAAAAATCGTGTGACAACTAACAAGATCACCTCTCAGAGAAGTGTCTTTCAGGGCGACACGATGAGCCCACTCCTCTTTCGCCTTACATTATTGCCACTATCTCTTGCTCTATCCACTATCTCTAAATCGAAAGTACAAGGTCACTCATGTATTTTACATGGACGACCTTAAGATCTATGCTAAAAACAAAGAGAAACTACATCTAGCTCTAGGGATTGTCGAACGGTATACTAAGGAAATTGGAATGGAATTTGGGTTAGCCAAATACGCCAAGGTTTATTTGAAGCGTGGAAAACTTAATGGCATTCCTGAAGATCCTGAGCTCATTGATAGAAGCGCTATACGACAACTTTGCGCTGGAGAGACTTATACATACCTGTGCGTGCCACAGAGCCGCATTCAGGATGTTACATCTATAAAGGATACTCTCCGAAGCAGTTACAAACATCTCATCCGGCAAATTTGTTCGTCCGAACTGTCGGCGAGGAACGAAGTATCTGCAACGAACATGCTTGCCGTCCCGGTAGTACTCTATTCATTTGGAGTAGTTCCATGGACGAAGAACAAGCCCAGATCCCTTGATATCGGGACAAGAAAGGTTATGCACATGAACAAAAGCATGCATTTTAAGTCTTCTGTTCCGCGACTGTACATCTCACGCCGTCAAGGTGGTCGCGGAATATTGAGTCTTAAATGTCTTCACAACAGGATTATTCTGGATACAGCACATAGAGTCGCAAATGGAAGAGACCCTCTTCTTAAAATGGTCAGGAATCACGCAGAAGTGGGCAAAGGAGCGTTTCTATACAAAGCAGCGGAGAAGGCTGCTGAAACACTTGGACTTAACTTCAGTATTAGGGGTGAGAAAAATGCATCAAATCTTATCTATCTCGAGTATTCACTCCTGAAAGCCCGGATTAAGAAAGAACAAGAGAAAAACTTTCGTGAACAGCTCCTCGATAAGAGGATGCACGGTATCTTCCACAGACATGTGGAGGATCAGTCAATGTCGTGTGAGCTAACGTTTGCTTTCCTTAAATCGCTCGGATTAAAGTCTGGTACGGAGGGTTTCATTTTGGCATGCCAAGATGGTGTCATTTCCACCTTAACATAACGTCGCCACATTTTGAGCCAAGACATTCCCGATGATAGCTGCAGGGCGTGCCATGCACACCCCGAGCATTTAGCTCACATACTATCTAGTTGTCCAACCCATACGGGAACGACCTACATCAAAAGGCACAATGCGGCACTAAGAGTGCTTTATTATCATCTCTATCACTCTTACGGCATTAACTTTAATATCACTCCTCTAAACGCTCCTAGGGAAATCGAGTCAATTGTCGAGAATGGGAAGTGCCGCATATACTGGAACTTTATATTCTCGACAGTTGTTTTTGTTGCACACTAGAGGCCAGGCATGGTTCTTCTTGACTTCGAGAAGCGAACCATGTTCGTTATCGAATTTTCGGCACCAGCTGACAAAAATATTATAGCCAAGGAGAATGAAAAGAAAGAGACGTATAGAGACCTTATAAGGGAGTTGCAACGATTGTACCCGGAACAATATGCTGAAACACTTGCGGGAAAAATGCAGAAGGCGGCAGTCCTTGGTTCTCTCCGTGTTCTCAGTTTGCACGAAACTTTTGCCGGATCGTCGTATTGATTCCGTTACAGACTGTAACCACCTATCTCACGATCGTGAGACGTGATTGTGACTGAAATTTTACCGCGATTTCGCTGGCAGCGGGTGCAATTTTTCAGATTAGCACCCGCTCCTTGTGAAATCCAGCGGTTTTCCTTATGACAAATTTTTAACATATATATATATTTTTTCTAAATGCATTTATATACTTGAGAATCTTTGAAATACTTTTGTGCTATCACATTTGAATTTTAGATTTTTTTGTAGAATTGAAGTTGTTGTTATAATAATCATCTCGGGCATTCAAAAATTAAAAATTTGCTTCTCTTGACTTTTTTTCATATCGCGCGTTATTTGGCCTGAAATGTTCATTTTAGTGTGTTTTTTTTTAAATTTTGTAAATGCTATAATTCTGGTGATTTTTTTTAGCCGTGGATTTTCATGCGAAAAAACCAATGAACATCATGGATGTCTGAGTTTATCTCAGCCAATACGCAAAAATTGGCCAAATTTTTCAGACAAAAGTGTAGATATCATTGAGATACAAATTTTCTTTATAAATCATTTTTTCACAAGTGATAGTTTTCGAGACAAATAGTGAGACATCTAACGATCAGCTATTTCAGTACTGTGCATTACCGTGGCAACATGCCCTAACTGGCGACAAGAGTAATTAGGCATCTCTGTGACTAATTACAGATATAATGCTGGTAAAATCCCTACAATTTCCCTCCACCCATTTCCAGCTTCTCGTGGGGAGCGGAAAGGCACCTCTGTGAATAGCTACAGAAATAATGTTGGTCAAACCTCCAACCCCTTTCCCAGGTCCTGTGGGGGGCACCCCTGTGACTGGTCACAGAAATAATGTTCAAATCCTGACCCCTTTTCCAGGTCCCGAGGGGGCGGGAAGGCACCCCTGTGAATGGCTACAGAAATAATGTTGGTTAACCCTCCTACCCCTTTCCCAGGTCCTGTCGAGGGGGGGGGGCACCCCTGTGATTGGTCACAGAAATAATTTTGTTCAAACCACTACCCATTTTCCAGGTCCCGTGAGGGCGGGAAGGCACCCCTGTGACTGGCTACAGAAATAATGTTGTTCACACCCCCTACCTCTTTCTCAGGTCCTGTTGGGGAGGGGGGCACCCCTGTGACTGGTTACAGATATAATATTGGTCAAGCACCTACCTGTACACTCCACCTTCTTTTTTTATCGTATCTCCATTGGTTTCGGTTTGGAACCTCATCACGCTCTTCACCGCGGGAAAGTTGGAGTACTTTGAATAGCATATTTTTTTATCTTTTTTTATATTTTGTAATTTTTATCATTGATATGAATTTTTTTCATGATTTTATTATTACATAATATATTTTCATTTACTTTAATTAAAATGGCTGTTTAAATTCAGTTGCCAGGGTAACAGACTTTAATATTCGCGATTAGTTCCTTAAACGAATCAGCACCTATTTTCTTGAGCCTTCGTCGCCACAGAAATTCACAGAGATGGTCTGCGAGATCGCTCTTGTGCACTCCTCCTCGTTAGAGAAATCGTCGCATCCACCACCAAGAGGACTTAGCGTTTTGAGTGTGCGTTCCGGTATCGCGATTCACTAACTCCTCGGAATGATTCAGTTTTGTGGGTGAAACCATGACCTTCGAGGTTAATATAACCCTTCCAACAATCGGTGTGGATCTCCGTCCCTTCCGCTACTTGCTTTTTTATTAATTTTATTAAAGTAGCCTGATCTCCAGTTGCGTAGATAGGGGACAGATTTCCAACCGATAGCTGTAGGGATGTCCTCTGTGGATCATTCCGAAGATCCATGATCCTTCCACTATACGCCCTCGCTCGTATTTTCGACGGCCGATCTTGCACTCATCTTTTTCGACTACTTCACCGACACCTCCGATGCAAACTTCCTTTTCGAATTTACTGTCAAGAGCAACCATGCAGATCTTCCTACAAAAAAAGAAGCGGTCTGCAACAGTTTCCGTGAAATCGACTGACTATTTACGATGCTGCTTTCCCGGATCGTTTGTTCAAAATTGAACCCTACAGCGAAACAGTATGGAATGATCATACAGGCCGCTGCGGTAATGTGCTCTCTAAATATGAATCAGTGAAAAATTCACTGATTCAAACAGCAGTTAGACATTTCACTGATTAATCAGTGATTTCGGACTTATTC
The DNA here is from genome assembly GCF_010883055.1 of Belonocnema kinseyi. NCBI lineage: Eukaryota > Metazoa > Arthropoda > Insecta > Hymenoptera > Cynipidae > Belonocnema > Belonocnema kinseyi. The sequence goes on along the minus strand of NC_046661.1, from coordinate 112,326,833 downwards.
ATTAATCAGTTCAGTAATACTAAGGTAAATCATGTGATGCATAACCTCTAAGTTGTTAAGTTAAGCATTGTTGTTACTCTTTTACTTATATATCAAGAAGAATTCCTTAATCCAATTTTGAAATTAAAGTAATATGTGAGGATGTTTGACATTTAAAAGCATCGAAACTATTTGCCTTTTTTAATATTTGATCATATTTATGGGTTTTAGTTTTTTACTATGATTCTTTGAATGAATGTACTAAAATATTATTTTATTACGATTGCTAAATTGACATGCTGCAATGATGCCACGTATTTCCGCAACGGTATTAGTATGACGGTACTTGCTTGCTTTATGACACAAGAACCGGCCGCAAGTCATTTCAGATTCCAAAAGAGTCATCTTCATCAACAAAAATTAACTTTGCCGGATAAACTTTATATTAATTGAAGATAATTTCCGATTTTTAACCTTGCCAAGGATAATCTTTCGCCTTATGATTGCTCTATTTTTATTAGAGGTGTAGCGAGAATCGCGACACTGGCGCTATCTATCGTCGTTGAACTTCTTTAAACTGCAGAGAAATGGGGATTCCCGTCTGTCAGTTGTTTTTGCGCTTCTTGTTAAATGGTACTAAATACGTTCTAATTCGTCTACAATAGTGTAGAGAAACCTTGCGTTTATTACATTGAAAGCTGTTACATTTCATCAGATGCATCACTAATTTTCTTAAAAAACATTACTCGCAGATAAAAATGTTTGAAACAAAAAATGTGTAACTTGATGAGCTATTCAAATTTTATCAAAATATTTAGCGAAATTGTGCGTATTGGCTTAGATGAACGCAAAAGCCATTATTTTTATGATTTTTTTTTATGAAAATCGAGCACTCTTACGAAAAAAATGTATGTTATAAAAAATATGTATTTTGATGAGATATATATTTTTTGTTTGCAAGATTTTGCATATTGGCTTAGTTAAACGCAAAAAATCATGATTTTTATGGTGTTTTCATGGTTGTACCAGGAAAATCGATTTGTCGCCAATTTTAACTATCACATTCGTAATCAGCGTGTCAAAACGCATAAGTATACGAAGTTTGAAGAAAATCGAAGAATTCAGCTATTCGGAATGTGCGCACGCAGCAAGCAGATTTTTTTTACTGTTAATGTCGGTTTTCACGATTTAACCGAAAACTACGTATCCTATCAAAAAGTGATTGATAAAAAATTTGTGAATCTTTTTCAAATGCACCATTTTTGTTTACTTATCTTTTTCTATATTTTGCATAGATTGAACGAAAAAATGTAATTTTTGAATTTTCCATTATTTTGTATGCTGTCAAAATTTGAATTTTTTATTTTTTAAGTAAATTCAAAAAGTTCTTATGATAATCTTATAGGGCATTCAAAAATACACATTTTTCTTCTCTAGACTTTTTTCCATATCGTGCTTTTTTTGACTAGAAATGTTCATTTTCGTGTTTTTTTTTTTTAATTTTGGAAATGTCATAACTCTGGTAATTTTGGGTTTAATGAAAAAAGTCATCAGGATAAATTGTTCAACTTTTTGAATACTATACGAATATCCGTACAAAGAATTTTTGAATCTTGAAGAAAGTGGTCTCCAAAATATTAAAAATTCGATCACTTTTTCAATTTTTATCCAAAATGGCTGGCTAACCAACTTAACTTTTAGTTTAGGGCACTAAAAGAGTGTATCAAAAGCCAGTCAAATAAATTAATTTTTTCAAAAGTTATCGTGCTCGCAGACAGGCTGACATAAAGCATACATACATATAGACAGACAAATTCGTAAAAACATGTTTTTCGGATTCAGGGGGTCTCAAAACGTGGAAATTTCAGAAAAACTGGTGGAGGGTGTCAAATTTTACACAAATCTCATATGTTCTCTGATGAGAATGTAAAAATCAATCAAATTGTGGAATTTTTAAGCTAAAAATAAGAATTTTCTACAAAATAATTTAATTTTTAACAGGAAGTTAATGTTCAGTAAAAGACAGTTAAATTTCAATAAAATAGTTCCATTTTAAACCAGAGATGAATCTTCAAGCAAAAAAAAAATTAATTTTCTAAAAAGTATAGTATATAATAGTAGACATTTCAATTGGTAAGAATTAACTTTTAACCAGAAACAATAACTTTTCTACAATACATGAATTTCCATTCTCAAGGGAAGAATTTTCTATACAAAAAGGCAAATGTTCAATTAACAAAATAGATCAATTTTCGGCCCTAAAAAGATGAATCTCAACGAAAAATATAATAGTCGATATTTCAACTAAAAAATATTTTAATTTCAATCAAACAGTTAAATTCCACCAAAAAGACGAATTATCAACAAAACAGATTAATTTTCAAACAAATGTAGTGTTCTCATATGGGATGTGAAGGATATTAGGTATTATTTAAAGTTTAAGTGAACGAGGCGTGATTCACTAACAATGAATAATTTATTCAAACAATTAAACAAATCAGAATTTACAGAAATATTCAAAGTAAATCGGGACGGGAGACGAAGTATTCTCAACCGTGTCGGGTGTCGTACTGTTTATTCGAAAACGCACTTCCAGGGTTCGCACCCAGGTCATAGGACCTTTTCGTTCGCAGATATAATGGCACTTTTCCTACGATGGAAAAGGGCTACGAAGGAATGTCACGAAACGAAACAATCGCTCGGACATGCCTATCTTAGTCCCTGCGCTGGGCCAGTATACCCGGATGGTTAAATCTGCTAAATTACTTTATTGCAACTCGAAACCTTCCGTGTTTCCGCTTTCGAACTATTTGCTTACTTTCTACTATTTCCGAAATACTATACTTTAAGTTATGTTACGCTACACAAATATTTGCATTTTAAACATAAAAATATAAAATTTCTACCAAGCGATGAATTTGAAAACTAAAAGGACCAATTTAAAAAATAACACGGAGAAAAATGGATGTTCAAACGTAACATCTAGATGTTCAGTGTTAACATATTTTATGTTTAACTATAGGATATCAGTCTAGATGTTCAAAGTTAACATCTGTAGATCTTAAAAATTGAGATTTTATTCTCTAAAATTATGAATTTAAAATTAAACTATAATGTTCGTACACGAGAGAAAATCAGATAAAAGGTACGAAATGTCGATCAGATGATACATTCAGTCAAGTTGAGGTTATGTTCAATATTTTTAATTCAAAATAAAATGGGGATAAGTAATCGGAGCACGAGTAATCTGTGATCAGAATTTAAAATTCTATTTATTTTAAGTTACTTAAACTCAAATTTGATTTTAAATTTATAACCATTTTCTAAAATGTGTTAAGTAAATAAACCTGAAACTTAAGATCATTGTTCCCTCCTTCAAACATAAAGAAATTGTTATCTAATTTTATTTAAATATAGCTAATTTTGATTCGTTGGAAATATTCCAAAATCGTAATTTCCATAATTGTAATATTGGAAAATATAGCCGTCAAATGTAGTCGTGAAATACCAATGCGCGCTGCGCATGTGCTTAGCCAGTTTTAACATCTGAATGTGTTTCAGTTTAAGATACAAGTATTTTGACGCCTAACATCTCGAAAAGATGGTAAAAGTTTGGCATTAATATCTGCATCTTATCCTTTGAACATCTACATTTAAATATCTATTTTTCTCCGTGAAGAGTTTAATTTCTATCCAAGAAAGATTTTTCACTCTTGACGAAAGATCTTGGAATAAAAGCCCAATGCCTAGAAGATTGTTTTTTGAATTCCACACATATCTTCAATATCCATTAGAATGAGATTGAACCCTCGAAATTCTTAAATAAAATATCTATTTCTCATTTAGTTATGACAGGAACAGGAATCCTCTTATTTGTTTTTCTAAGAGTACAGTGTACATATATGTGTATGCATGTATGCATGCATGCATATATGTGTATAATATAAATATGTATGCATGTGTAGAGTGACTAGCAAAGGCAGATACGCATATCTGGCTATATAGAGGAGTATGGCTTGTAGTAGGTCCGAAGGTTTCTTTTTGCGCCCGGTTCCGCGAGGTCGGACTGCCTCGAGTGTTTGCAGTCCACTCGAAACCCGTCCCGAACAAGTACGGGAGTTCGCCTCCTACGTGGGGAGGCCAGCCAGGATCGGAGCTTAATTTGTCTAACGAGGAGCCCCACCTGTCATATACGGATGGACAGGGATACGAAAAGATAAATGCCCCCCCCCCCCCCCCAACACCAATCCACATTCAACCGATGGCCCCTATTTCCCACCCGCATGACTCATCCCCCCTGACTATCAAGACCAAGAAGACGAGTTTGCTTATGCTTACCTTCTTTACATGTTGGTAATCCTCGCTAGGTACGCAATATGTATACAAGAGATCTTCAATCCTTCTGTTGAACACACATCGTTTACACAATGACAACGTGACGGAAGCTCACTTTGACAATTTTCTTTCTATTCAAGACACGAGGATGACTAGGCGATTTTGCGATTTTTTTGGTAAATGTTGGAGAAAAGAGAAAAGTTGAATTTTTTATTTATTCTTTCACAAATTTCGTTAACGATAGTTACCGATATCTCGCGCACAAATTTTATTTTATCGCTAGAAATGAATGAATTGTAAATTCAATCAGCTGCACGACTAAGCGAGGCATTTGGCCAGCGATTTTTTTCTAATAGTAGGTGACCAAAAATTCCCAAAAACTGAGTATTAAAGTTTTCGAATAAGAACTTCCGGTCAATTTTTTTTATCTGATTTTTTCGACAATTTCAATTTTCTTTCTAAGTCTGCATAAAAAAGGCAATTCATAATCGGTTTAAAGTTTGATAGATAAATTTATTCTTTTTATAAAGTAGTTTTAGGGAAACTATTTACCATACATGTACGTCAAAAACTAAAAAAATTACACCATCTTCAATCCAATTTCTAATTTTCAAGCTTTTCTATTTTATCAAAAAAGGTATCGATTTTTTCATGTAATTTTATAACGGACTCAAAGATCTTGGAGAACTACAACCATTTTGCGTTCATCATATTTCTCTACAATCAATAGTTATATATAAGATTGAGCCATCTCCGTTTCGGTGTAGGCATGACTCATTCGGGGAGGAATGGAGTAATGTGAGGAAGGGGGGTGTACATTTTTTGATTGATCTAGAATTCCCGTGTTATTCATTTAAATAACACGTTCGTTCCTCAACACTGCTCCGACCCAGATTGTTGATCAATCTCTCTAGCGATCACCCTAAGTGAAGATCCTCAAAAAGTCATAAGGTGAGGCTCCCCACTCAGGTCTATTAATATCTATAAGATCTTTTGTGTCAGGTGTCATTCACCCTACTGACACTCTTTTTATAAACTATTGGTCGTCACATTTTTCTGCCTTGGCATACTTCTTTAGCTTCCTTTACGTCCATGCATTTTTTCATGCAGGCTCTCGTGTTTCTGTGACTTCTTATGTCTCTTCTAACTAGGGTCTCATTCCCACATTCTAACCATTCTTTCCGCGGTCTACCTCTGGGCACGCTGCCATTTGCTTTAACTTTTGATACACTTGTTTCGTTAATCGTTCACTTTTCACTCTCTCAATATGCCCAAACCATCTTAGAAAGTTTATTTCACATATGCCAACTAGTATCTCCTCCACACCACATTCTTTGAGGATTATCTCATTACTCACTTTTTCCATCAGTGTTCTGCAGCATAGCATGAGCAGGAATATCATTTTAATCGCGTTAATTTTACTCTTATCCTTTTCTTCACAGTTCCACGTTTCGATACCGTATAGTACAATCGGAATAAATATAAAATTATGTTGCCCTTTTATCTTTATTTGATATATTTTTACTTCTGATAATTAGTCCTGCGCTACCGATAACCTTCTTACCATCGCTTATACGCCTATCTAACTTCACATCTATTTCTTCGTCACTAGTATATTCTCTCATCGTGTAGGACCATGTTTCAGATTGTTTTCTCACATTTTCCTTAAAAAATCATAATTTTTGTTCTATTTCAAATAATTTTGAGGAGCATGCTCATCATGCTTGTATTCAGTTTGCTCAACATTCTTTGCAAGTCCTTCATTGACTCTTCCATAACAATCTTATCATCCGCGAACACTAACCCACGTACCTTTCCTGTTTCGAGATCCACACCTTCTTTGTCGAAGCGGCTCATTCTTAGACACTTGTGCATGGATATAATAAATACCCATGAGGATATAACGCATCCTTGTGTAACACCTTGCATAATATCGAACTAATCACTCAGTTTCCCATTACCTATTACACTCGCTTTGCTGTCTGCGTATATTGCTTTTATTGCTTGTAGGAGCCATCCATTGTCTCCTTACTCTTTTAGGACTTCTCAAAGTTTACTGTTATCAACCTTGTCAAACGCTTTTTCGAGGCCACACGAAAAAAAGTGCATTCATATTTCCTGAATTATTTCTGTAGTCGGGGATAAGAGCGAACTTTTAACAAATGTTATCAATCTGGTATAACTTTCAGGATTTAATGTAAAACAGATGTGGAATAACTCTACAATAGTTCTGCAAAATTCATATTGTACTCCGATCTAAAAAGGTTAATCAAATATACTGTAAAATTCATTTAAAAATATTGAAAACTTTCGTAGAAATCACATTTGAGGTATTGAGAGTTTGTGATCTGAAAAAATATTGTATTCATAAACTTGTTGTTAAAAACCTTCACGACTACTTCTTTAGAAAACACCTTCAAGCGTACACGCAGAAAAAAAACCTTACAATTTGCTGAAACCCAAGTTAAATCTACCGATCTTTCTAGTACGTATAAGGACAACATGACAGTTCAGTAAACGTTACAATTATAGGCAAAAGTATGAATATCAATGATGGTTACTAGTACCGATTCTCAAGTGGTGCTGACCTGCGGATCAGTAGATTTTACCGATCTAGTCGCTATTCTGTACAGTTCCTGGATGTTGGAATTACGAATTATGATGTCAATTTAACGAATAACATAAAGAGATCTGAATGATGTTATCGGCGTAGACTACACTTAAGACAGCACTATAAATTGTGAAAAAGTATTGCTAAAAAATAATTAATAAATAAGCGCACGGTTATTTCTTATAAGTATTTTCGGATATATTTATAATTAATCGTTATTTGTAAGTTATAATGCTTATAATACAATTAAAATTTCGCACGCAATTGGGGGACTCGAACGCATAAACCTAAGCACGCAAGTCAACAATCTTAACCACTACACTAGTATACGAGTTGCGATCTGTAAAATTATTTTGAAATGCATTTGTAACTGAGTGTGGTGACCTCGGGAACAACTTCTGAACAGTCAGCTGAAACAGTCACGGAACAAAAACACGTCTTGCTCCAATAAACTCTCATGTGTACGCGATCTGTAAATAAGTTGTGCCATCCAAAATTGTATTATTTTTATAAAACCCCTTCCTTGCAAAGTGGGAATATGGAGTAATGTGATGACTGTCACAGAAATGTCGAAAAGGAACGTTTTTTAGGTGATGCAATCCGTTCATTGCCGATTGTGTCGTGAATTCATCCGGTGCTCCGAGCGGATAGATTGCGTTGCGACTTTAGGGGCGAGTTAAGTAAACCGATCGGATCGGTAGCATGTACCGATCTTTCGGTAATGTCCACTGCTCTACTATTGTAATCTCGGTTCAGTGGTTTTTATATGTCGTTCAGTATGTAATACGAGGGAATAGAGATTTATTTTACTGAAGGATAACCGTTGAATTAACCCTAATTTCATTGCGATACTTACGAAATGCTAAGTGATTTTGACATTTTCATCCCCTTATTAAGAGCAGTTTATACTGTTACGGTTACAAGAAACCTTTTACAATTCTTGATAAGTAAATATTATATTTCTTTTTTCTGCGTGTACAAAGTATTCAGGCGGACCGAATCCATTTCAAATCAGACAGGGACTTGAAAACGCAGTCTCTCGAGGGCGAAATATGTTGTTTTTTAGAGGAAATAAAGCGATACGTATTTTTCTGATTATCAAATAGAATTTTTCATAAAAAGTTATGCGTATTTCAATTTTGTGCACTGTTTTTCAAAAAACCAGAATTTTTTCTATAAACTTTTATAACTTTCAACCTTACTGATATATTCATTATTTTCTCTTTAATTCTAATAGCGGTCATCGTCTTCTTTCAAAATCCGCCGGAAAATTGAAAAAAGGTTCAAACTTAACAAAATCGCTGCGGTTTTTCTGAACGAATTAAAAATCGATTTTCTCAAAAACCCACCTTCAAACTTTTTGTGATTTTTCTTTAACTGATACTTTGATAATGAAGATATCTTGTAAGTTTGATTCTTGCTAAATCACTTTTGTAGCCAGAAGAATTCTTTTTTGTTACAATCGAATTTTCTACTTTTTCTTGGAAACAATGATAGATATGAAAAAATGTTTAGATAAAAGTTTGCACGTCAGAAAAACTTCTATGAAAAACATCTCTTGTATTTTTGCGATATTTTTCATAGTTCACGAAAGAAATTCAAAAATTACATTTTTAGGGGAAAAAAATCTCCTGGCCTCAAAAATGACTTTATTCCTTACATGATCTTCCTGGCATAAATCCACAATTAATAGTTTCCGAAAAAAATCACTTCTGATTTTATTATATTTTTAACTTCCGGTTTATAAAATATATTTTCTGATAAGAATGTTTAGAAAAAAATTCGAGATAATATTATTTAAAATTTTTCAAAATGAGAGATATGATACTGTGACATGATGAAATGTGACATGCCGAAATGTGACTTGCCGCTTGTAACTCGACCCGAACGGCCGACCCCGTTTCTCTGACAATTGATGTTTATTTAATATAATAATTTATATGTGTATTTGTTAAGTAATTTAATTTTGAAAGAATATATGCAATTTGTCAAACAGTTGTTCACAAGTCATTAATGATTTAATAACGCTGGTACTTCTCTATTATATTAAAGAAACATAAATTATAAGAAATAGCACCAAACTTCTTGAATTACTATTTACTTGCAAAAAACTGTTGGGCTTTATCAATTAAATACATTTCTACACATATTTATTCTATTGATTTGAAAAAAAATAACAAATTCTTGTTTAGCATTTTTTGGAAATTGTTTTCTAAACATTCTTCACAAAATAATAAAATAAACTGAAAATAAAAAATGTTCTGAAATAAGAATTAATTTATTTCGAAACCTAATGATTTACAATTTACAATGCATATATTGATATATTGTTGGTGTACTATATACTTCTCTGAAATGCATACTTTTCAAGGTATAGTTTTTTTTATCAAACCCTTCCAAAATCATCGTGATTTTCGGTTTTGGTATATTTTTTCAAAAAATAATTATTTCGCCAAAAAATGTTGTAATATTTAGTATTATCTATTTAAAATTCCACGTATAACACCCTATATTGAAGTAAAAACTTATAAAATAGATACTTTCATATAAATAAAAATTTTATATCGATACAAATTAATTTTAAAAAATTTTTTAATTAATTTTTTAACTCCTTTTTTGAAGATGTGTTAGATTGCACAGTTTTGACAGATTTAACATATTCAAATCAAACGATTCAGAATATTTAAATGTAACATTATTTTGAATGCTTTTCATTCAAAATTGCCAATTTTAAAACAATTTCAGTTTGAAATGATTCAATTTCGATTACTTCAAACTTAAAACTGATTATCATTAAGGCTTTCAATTTAAAATTATTGTACAATATTGAACCTTTATGTCAGAAAGCATACCGCGTTATGTTTCAATTTCAAGCACTTTAAGTTGTAAATTATATGTACTATGTTAAATATGTTATGTTTAAGTATTGTCTAATATACAAGGCCTTCAAAATGAATATTATTTAACTACGAATTTTTCTAGTTTCTTATTGATCCTACTTTAAATTAAACGCTTTTTTTAATCGAATTTTCCCCAATTTTGATGCATAAATTTTAAATATAGATATTTTCCCTTAAATTGTTTTTCATTTTTTCCTTTCTGGTTTTAAATTGCTATATATTTCCGAAGTATTGCAATTTTATATCACCGGACTATAGTTTTCAGAACTTGAAACTTAAGGGCTTTAATATTATATAGACGTATTCAATTATTTTCATAAATGCGTCTTAATGTATATTATAGCTGCGTAAGAAAATTAATTTTAATTATAAGAATGTACTAATAATATTATAAATTAAAATTTTTAAAAGTTAATTTAATTATACTAAATAATTTTGCACTTATTTGTTCACTGATCGGTTTTTGCCAAAATGATCATAAAATAGGAGAATATTAAAGAGATTTTTCACGAAAAAAGGGAAAGAAATATATTTAAATAATATTAGCGTGGATACTATATTCAGTTCAATTAAGAAATATTTTATCTTCTTAACATTTCCAGTAAAAATATTGTAACTTTCAACAAAATAGATGAATTTTTAACCATACAGTCGAAATTTCAACAAAGTAAATAAATTTTTAAACAATTAGTTAAATTTTGTAACTAATAAATCTAAATTATCAATCAAAAATGGAAAGTCAATTTTCTGTTTAGGAAATGAATTTTCAACAAACAAACAAAATTAATTTTTAACCAAGAGATGAATTTTCAACTAAAACTATGAATCTTCAAATAAAAAATGAATCATTTAACAAAGCAGTTAAAAATCCAAATAAGTAGTTCAATTTCCAACTAATAAAGAATTTTCAGTTAAAAGAGAAAACTAATTCCAACCAAATTGGTACATTTTCAAGCTAAAAAGTGAATTTTTTACAAAAAAGGATAACTCAAACAAAATTGTTGAATTTTTAACAAAATTATTAAATTTTCAAAATAATTAAATTCCGAAACAAATAATAAAATTTGTAACTGAAAAAGATGAATTCCCAACAAAAAATATAATAGAAGACATTTCAAACAAAAATAATGACTTTCAATAAAAATAGTTGGAATTTCTTATTAGGTTCTATTAATGTAATTCTCATTGAAGTGAAAAAAGAGTAAGAAATTTTAATACTTTGCTTAGAAAATTAATTTTAAGTAAAAAAACTTCATTTTTTCAAGGCACACTTTTTGATTTCCAAAAAAAACTTTTAAATACATGTGATTCCTGTTTTTGAAAACCTCAAATTTATATATTGATCAGTTTTGTGAGCTCAAATCTGCAAAAGTATTAGATCGAGAAAGAATGTCTAAAGCCCGTAAAAAGAAGGACAATAGAAAAAATTGGGTTTATACTAAGTGCAGTCATCTTAAAAATATTTTAAAAATCTCTAACCAAAAAAAGTTTTAAAAAAGTCTCACGTTCGACGGTCGTCCATCTGATTTTAATTTCCCTCTTTTTCCCCTGTCATGAAAAGCTTTTAAATAAAAAAAACTCAGAAAATTGCAGGTTGCGATTTATCCCGGTTATTACCCATCGAGGAAGAAAGCATGTCCCACAGGAATTACTCTTGTTGTCCATTACACATAATTATCCATCCATTAGGCATTCTAGGGATTTAAAGGACATTACTTTTCACTGGTTGCAATCTTTACTCTTGCTTTTATCCTTTTTACGCCCCTTAATTCTTTCCTCACTTTTTATAAGTATATCTTCATCTTTCTCTTCCTCTCTCATTTTTTTCTCTCTTTTACATACACTCACACAACACGACACACACACAGAGTTATATCAGCTCTTTTACTTTCAAGAGTTTCCAGAGTCCACACGTGGTGTTGTATGGACTATGGAGCTACCGGAGCTACACCTAAGAATTCTCAGGTATTGCTTTTCAAAGCAGCCATTCATGTTATCCTTTTCATCATCCTCGCCTCTTGCTTACAAACCCACACTCTTTTGCCAGGAACTCCATTAAGGGATTTCTCATTCGATTTCCTCATGATAATGAAATTATTTTTACGAGTTTTTTTATGCCACGAATTTTTCAGCTTTTCCATAGTTTTACGTTTACTTAGTTTTAATTTAAGGGGCTAAATTAATCTACTTAACAAAGTTATCTACTTAAATCCTGGAGAAAAATTACTTGACAATTTTCGTTTTTTTTCCAGGTATAATTTTTCATAATATGGAGCCATTCAAATATTTCGTAAAAAAAAAACATCTGCTCGGAATATGTATGCAGTTTCGCGAGTTTATTATAAATATTTTTGTTCAGTTTCTATGGATTCAATTATTATTTTTAATTTTGAAGCCATTGACAAATTATATTACAAAACATTCTTCCATATATAAGCACCAACCATTAATTAACTGATATTAAAAACGTCATTATTTTTTGAATTTGTTCAATTTAAACCGCATCAACTTCTTAACTTTTCAAGCAAAAACATTGCACTTTTAAACAGATAAATGGATTTTTAACTAAATAGTTGAATTTTCAACCAAGCAGATTAATTGTATAAAAAAACGATTTTTTAACACAATACAAGAATTTTCAACCAAATAGTTGCCTTTTAAACTAAAAAAGATAAGTTTTCAACAAAAAATAGATATTTTAAATTTTCAGTAGAAAATTTCCATTAAAAAAAAATTTGTTGAAAAGAGATGAATTTTTAACAAAAATTGTGAAGCTTTAATTAGAAGAGATACATATTAAATCAAAAAGATGGTCTTTCAAATTAATATTTAATTGGAATAGAAGAAAGTGATGAATTTTCAACTAAATTTTCAACTTTTCAGTCAAGAGAGAAAAAATTCCAAACAAACTGTTAAATTTTCAACAAAATACATAAATTTTCAACCAGACATTTGAATTTTTAAACAACAGTGAGAAATTTTTAACCAAAAATAAATAAATTCCAGTTTAAGTTTATAAAATTAATTAAAAAAAAAAAGTTAAAGCAATAATATAAACCTAATTTTTAAAATTAAGAATCATTGGCATTCAATTTTACTCAGCAATTTACAAACCAAAAAATTAAGCAAGCCCTGGGAAAAGAATTCCCTGATATTTCCAGGTTTTTCTAGGTATATACAAATTTCCTTATATTTCCAGGTTTTCCAGGTCCGTAGGTACGGTAGTGACCCCCTGTATTTTTTAAGGCTTTGAATGTAAATTTAAAACTACACTAAAATTAAAAATAATTAAATTTTGAACGTATAAAATTTGTAATTTGTATAGATTCTGTGAAAAAGTATTTTGCCTTTAGAATTTTATTTAAATCCTAATTGATAAAGCCAAAAATTGGTCAAATAAACATTTGTAAATTTTGTCAAACTAATGAAATGCATTTCCGAAATTTGGCACTTACCCTCTTATGCTATGGGACTCTTAAGACGTTTCCAAGACTCCCAAGAAGTTCCCAAGCCGGCCAAATAACATTCTAAAAACATACAATGTTTCAAGGACGTTTTTACGACGTATTTGGAACATTAGACGTTTTTAGAAGTTTTTTGGCCTGACTTAGAATGTTTATTTGGACGTTTTAAAAACTTCTTTTAAACCTTACGTCCTAAAATCGTCTTTAAATTTCGTGCCTGCTGGGATGGTTCTTATATTTCTGAAAAGTTTCTGTTTTGTTTTTAACTGGTGTTTGGAGAATAAGCTTCCTTTAAACATTGCGGAGTATCGGGTAATTACTTGTACTTATACTTACGCTGGAGTATAAAATCCAATTCATCTGGGAGTTAAGTTTAACGCACAATTGCGTTTTAAGGACCATATAACTGATTATTTGTAAAACTACGAATAAAAAAATAGGTTTCCTGATCCAATCTTGTAACGGGTTTAAAAACATAGAAACAACCATTACTCTATACAATGGCATTGGGCGAGCGAAATTATAATATGCGGCAACACCCGACTAAAAATGCTTACTTTTATGGTCACGAAAGGTATCACGGCATTTACTTGTCTCATGACGAGCCTTGTATTGGCTGATATCTCCTAAGCCGTTAGAAATGCGTAAAAACAAACAATAAGATTTTCGGTATCCTGGTCAAACAAGTATAATACAAATGAAAATCCGTAAATAAGTTGATTGAACATATATTGTATAAAAATATACAAGATTGTTTTATCATTAACAAAGATTAGCTTTTATGACAGTCAGAATAACCTTACTTGTTAATACAGGTATACACTCAAAGTTTTAAACCGCTCGTCGTGGAGTCATAAAAATTCGACGCAAGAGATAAATTTATGTCTTCAAGACATCGAAACTTGTCACCAAGACACAAATTGAAGCCTGGCTCCTTCTCAAAACTGAGACATGCTCAGGTCGAATTTTTTGACTTCAGCATGTCTTGATTGGGGGCAATTCAAGTCGAACTTAAGTCGAAGCATTTTTGCTCAAGCAGTTTTGACACCGAATTCGGTCTATTGTAATTATGATCTTGAGTGGATTCAAACGAAGTTTTTAAAGTACATTGCATTAAAAAAAAGAATTTATTCGGATCGTGGTTTGCCATTTCTCGTGTGGAAAAATCTCCTGACAGACTGGTTACAGGTCTAGCCCAGGTCTGAATTTATCTGGACTGTCTAGTCTGGAACATCTGATCTGGCCCAGGTCTGACCTAATCTAGACCGTTTAGTCTGAAAGGTCTGGTCTTTCCCAAGACTGGTGCTGATCAGCGAGCCAAGATCAACAATTGTAAGTATGGTCTGGAAGATCTGGCCTGACTCTGAACTGGCGCTGATCAGCGAGTCAAGAATAAAAAAAAGGAATAAGTTTAAAGGAAATCTTAAGTTTAATAAGCACATTCTTTTGGAGATATTTCCAAAAAGTTACAGGGTGCCTAAATAATAGAAAATAAGAAATTTACACTATCAAAGCACGACTTTTTTTACCGATTTGACAGTCTGGTCTGGCCCAGTTTTGGCGCTGATCCGCTAACCAAGAAGACAAAAAATCTAAGTTCGATCAGTAAATTCTTTTCACATACTTAAAAAAAGTTAGAGGGTGTCTCTAATGAAAATTTTTAACTAAAGATACTTATAGTTAAAAACGATTGTTTTCCAAGTCATTTCCAGACGAAGTGACAACTTGCAGAGCCAATTACGTATGGACTCTGACCTCTCTGACACACTGCTAGTTTTTATCAATCAAGTGTCAACATTTGTCAGCCCGTCCATAACTTGCGACTGACCCACCCATAACTAGCAGCTGACCAGCTTTTGGCCAGGCCCAGGCCAGGTCAGCGCTAGAACATTTTTCCACAAGGGTATATGCCATTTTTAATTCTTTTTAATATTATGTGCCTAGAGGAAAGGAGATACCTTGCATGCATAAATTTCTATATAAAATCCTGTATGGTAGGGTTGACCAGGGTTGACTACCCTTATCTACTTAGCGAAATAGCTTTTCGAGTACCTCAATTTTACTGCCATTCACAGACACCCTTTTATATTAAAACCTCGAACATAAACTCATTATACAATTTGCGAGGTATGGAATGTACTTAAGTATTAACGATTTCTATTAAGTTACAGAGAAACTTTTGTTTTATTTAATTCTATGATCGTAAGATTTTGTACCGGCTGAAAAATGTGTACTGAGTAGCAGATAGTGAGTTGAGTGATGCTGAGTACGCTGTATCAATTTTAAAGAAGCTTTCAAAATTGAACGATTTTTTAAAATTTCGTTTCCTAAATGTTGAGAATTCTAAAGACAACCAAATTTTTAAAGATACGTTCGATATTTATCTTCCAACAAAATTTAAATAATCAAAATTCAATAATCTTGAGCATTTCTTATAAATTCGACAGTAACAGCCACATTGTTATGTATAACCAAAATAACAAATAGTAACTGAATCTGTAGTTATATATTTGACATTAGGTATATCAGATTTTCTACTTTTTCTTTCGCTTTTGAAAAAAATCGTAGTTTGAATTCAATTTTCATTAGAATGCTTATTTTGCCCTTTCAAATTTTATCTATAATTGGATTTGGAATTTGAATTTGCATAAAACGAGTTGTTAATTACCTGATAAAATAATATTTAGCTATCTAATACCTAGCTTATTTCTAGTTTACCTAATTACTTTTAGTAAAATTAATCCAAATAGAACTACATGTAATATCTAAAAAAAAAAAAAATAAGCTACCAATGATAAATATGGAATCAAGATTACAATTTTTTCTAAAGCTAAAGAAAATCTCAAATAGCCTTTGTTAAATAAAAAATTATACATTGAAGAATTTGTTTATATTGGGCTTAGATTTACTTTTTAAAAATATTTTATTTGACACTGTGTCTCTTTTCATCGACTTAAAAAACTATTTTATAAAAAGTCAGGGCTCGATATTGTTTGGTCGGTCCCTTTCTCTGTAAAGATTCGGATTTTTCATTCCATGGACTCAAAATATAATATCCCGTGAATTTTATCCCGTATCCTCATAAAAACAAAAACGCAACGAGGGGTCAGTACAGCCTGTGATTGATTTACTGCTGGCGTAAATGCCAAAAGCAGACATGAAACTATAAGAAGGGAAAGTGTCCGAGATGGAAAATGATACTCCATGTCTCTTCTATTAGTACCTTATCGAAATGAGGGGTTCCTTTTTCCAAAAAATCTGGAAGTGAAGTACCATTTTCAAGAATGATTTAGGTATTTTAACATCATTTTCTTTATTTTGCAGGATCATAGTTTTTTACAGAAATTTTTTTTTCAATATTTAGATGTTTTAAAAGTTTTGGACTGATTCGAAAATGAATTAAATCTTGACAGGATTTTAAACAATTTTAAAAAAGATGTAGATTTTTTAAGATTATGAAAAAAACTGTTTTTTAGAATTTTGAAATGTTTTAACATCATCAACAAAAATGTCTTAAAAATAGTAGAAAAAATAAAACTGATTTTTTTATTTTGAAAAATAAATTTTGAGTAAAAATTAATATTTTTAAATTTAAGTAGTTTTAAAATACTTTAAAATATTAATTTTTAGTTTTAAAGATTTCAAACTACATACGTTAAAAAAGAATCTGCAAGATTTTAAGACGTTTTTTAAAAATTTTTGCAGTCTTTACATTTTTTTAGGCGAACTGAATGATCAAAAAAGATATTTAGAAATTTTAAAATGATTTAAATCTAATTTAAAGGTTGAGAAGTTTAAAAACATTTAATAAAATGTAGATTTTTGCAGATTTCGAAAAAAAAAACTTCAAAATTTTGAAAGGTTTCATGAAGATCAACAAAAATCTCTTAAGACTTCCTAGAAAACTTTAACTGATTTTTATTTTGAAAAATGATATTTACGATCCGATTGAAAATGATCTCGAAACATATCAAATTATGAATCTCTTTCATGCTCATTTTGCATCAAATTATTCATGAGAAAATAGATTTCATTTCGATCGAAACCTTTTTATTTCAAATTTTGTAACAAGAATAATTTTTAAATATTAGTAACTTTAGAAATGTATAGAAAATGTTTGGATTGTTTCTTTTCTTATTTGGAAAATGTAATAATTTAAATAGATTGGGTCTGATCAACCAAATATTTTCGCAAATTTCGAAGAAGAATGTACAAAAGATTTATAAAAGCGACGGAAAAACTCTGGAAGAGTTTAAGGCAATTTCGTTAGTTTAAAAAGATTTTTCAAAATTGTACGCTCTTCGCTTGGAGCGATTGCTAGAGAGATTGATCATCAGACTGGGTCGGACCAGTATCACGGAACGAACGTGTTATTTAAGTAATAACACGCGAATTCTAGATCAATCTTAAAATTCTATAACCCCTTCCTCACATTACTCCCTTCCCCATCGAGCCTACCCCGGAAGGGAATGGCTTAATGTTGTAATAATAATGATAATAAGTAATTAGGAAAGTTGGACAGTAACCATCTTAAGCATGTGGAACATTTTTTAGTAATTAGGAATAATTTGAGCAACTTTAACAGACACCTAGGATTTTAGGAAGATTTAAAGAGATTAAAAATATTTTAAAAGATTAATTTTAAGTTTTATAGATTTGAAAATATATGGAAAAAATTATGGACCAATTTAAAACGATTTTTTAAATGTGTTCAGAATTAAAATTTATTAGGAAAACTGAATTATTTCGAAAGATAGTTAGAAGGTTTGAAAAGATAAAAAATTCTTTAAACTTTGAGAAAATTTAGACCTTTTTTTAAATGTAGATTTTTGAACATTCTGACAAAAAAGTTTTTAAAGAATTTTGAAATGATTCAAGAGAATCTACCAAAATTTCTTAAGATGCATGGAAAATTTTAAACTAATTCTTTATTTTTTTAATTAGTTTTAAGAGAAACTGGAAAAGCATTTAAAAACGTTTCAAATGATTTTTCCTCAAGTTTCGAAAAAGAATGTAGACGTTTTTAAAAGATTAAAACACAATGAAAAACTTGAAGTTCCTTCAGAAAAGATTAAAGAAACTGTACATTTTTGAATATTTGAATAAAAGATTTCGAAGTTTTTTGAAATTTTTTTTCACGAAAAATAAATTTTTGAAGAAAATTAAAGAAGATATCAAAACATTTTGAAAAATTTATAAAGATTGGGGAAAAAATCTGGAAGACTTTAGGGCCATTTTTTAATTTTTTAAGATTTTGTTAATAATTTCGAAATATTTTGAGACAGTTAAACAGGCATTTAAAGATATTTAGGTATTCGAAAAGTTCTGAATAGATTAAAAATATTTAAAAACTTTTAAACCTTTTTAAAATAATTTTTTAATTTGTTTTAAACTTCTAAAAGTCCCAAATTCTTTTGAACTGACACGAATTAAATTTTTTTATTGAAAGATACTTTCAAGGGATTAGAAATATTTTAAATCTTCGAAAGATTTCCGAAAATAACTTAAAATTTGATCCAAACTTCGAAAAGTCATACATTTCTTTTAAACTGGCTTGAATTCAAAATTTTTAATTTGTATAAAAAATACTTTTCCCTCAAATTATAATTTCCTTAATATTTTATTCTTTTTGGACTGAACAATCTTTTTTGGTTGAAAATTGAACTATTTCTTGAAAAAATGTATTTTTGGTTTGAAAATTCATCTCTTTTGGTAGAACAGTCAATTTTTTTGTTAAAATTGCAACAAATAAAAGTTGAACTATTTGGTTGGAAATTAATTTTTTTATTGGAATTTTTTAGGAAAATTATATTTACATAATTAAAAAAACAAATAAACCTAAAAATATCGCTGGTGGTAATAAATAATAATACTTATCAATCGAAATTAAAAATCTATTTTTAATCTAAACTTAATACATTTTATATACTCCTCTATGAATTTCAAAGTCTCCTAAATGTACAATACTTTTACAAATCCCCAGCAATCTAAAAATAAAAAAAACTTTTGAATCCTTTTAAAACCACTTTTCTCGACACGCATAAGAAAATAAATTGCCTTTTAATTTCGCGATCGTATTTCAAACACTGGATTGGTCAAGTGGGTGGGATCAAGACGCGCGAACCCTTTTTTTCTGGTACCTAGACAAAATATACATGCAGGGTCACGAGTGAACAAACGGAAAAACAATTCGAGGGTGATTACGATATCCCCAAGGGCGGTGAAACAATGAAGACTCACTCGTGGAGTTTGTGAGCCGTGATCCGGTACCAAGTCGCGTGCGTTTTAATTCTACTTTCCTAATCCACCCCCTACCCCCCGCACTTGATAAACCCACCCCATTGGATACTTTTTTTTCTTCTGGTATGAGGGAGGATCGACTGTAACTCGCCGGAGAAACGATTGACTGAGTGACTGAGTGACTGACTGACTACCGGGACTTTCGGGGGGATTCGAACCCTGGAATGACTGCTGGTGCACCCTCGACTTGCCCACCCTCGCAAGTATGATGTATAAGCAAACACAGGACTCACGCCTGTTAGTTTATGCTTAGATTATCATTTATTGTATGTATAATCTCAAGAGCTGCTTTCTTGATTTTCTTCTAAGACTATTCAACAATTTCATTTCAGATTAGGCAAAATTTTCATTTTTAAGACATTAAAACTCTTTAAGCTCTCACCCCTTCCCAAATCTCCAATTACCTAAACTCTCATAATAAGCGCCTCCAAGAAATGCGTAAATAATCCTGTGAGTTTTTCAATATCTAAAAAACCCCTATAGCTGGATTTTTAATAGAGGCGCTTACATTCACCTACAGATTTTGCTCGAGGAGTGGAAAACTGCAGGAAACCAAACATTCTAAGCACATCCGGTTACCGGCAGAAGAATTTGGATGGAGACATTCGATAGCACATTCATCCTCGGCATAAAATATCTGCCTTAACACTCGGCAAGATCGAGACGAGTCGAGAATCGCCACCTATCTACTGCCGTCGTTCAGAATGATTTACTTTATGGGTCCGTTCAAAAGCTCGTCACCGTACTTTGTACACTTTTTCTTCGATTTCATTTGATAAACGTGAAAAATAAAAATAAAATGTACAAATAAATAAAAAAATTCTAAAGAACAAATTTGGACAACACACTCGTAAATGTCTCAATTCAAAATGGATTTGTAAAATGAATAGAGGCACTTAAGATTGCGTTGTTCAAATTTGCTCGCTAGATTCTAGGTTTTTATAATTTCGAAGAATTTCTTAGTTAAGGAAAAACTATATCAGAACGCGAAATAGCTTATTTTTAAGAAATTTTATCTAAATTTTTTAGTATATTACGGCTGTGTATTTATGAAAATAAAGACAAATGTTAAATATAATAATAAAATTTGGATTAAAAATTGAACTGTTTTTTTTAAAATACGTCTTTTTGACTTAAAAATTAAATAATGATTATACAGTCCGCTCTCTGAATAGTGCTGTTTCTCCTCATTCTTGCTCGAACGCATCCGACACCATCGTGCTATCGTTTCGAGCGCTAGCATTTCAATCCAATCTCTCTGAATATTGACACTCAAATATATGTTCGAAAATAGACTATGTACCGGATTAATGATTTATAGTACAAATAATAATTAATCAAACGCTTACAAAACCAATGCTTGTACAAGACCAACCCGTTTTTTTGTGCTAAGAGCGGGGAAAGGTGAGTGCCTCGAAAAATAGTTCCCTAACAGCCCATACTCGGCACTATGCAGAGAAGAGGACTGTAGTTTTTTTTTTCTTTTTTGACTTTGCAACTGGTTGGTTGAAAATTAATTTGTTTCGGTTTATGATCAACTTTTTTGTTCAAAATTATTTTTCTTAGTTCAAGATTCATAATTTTAGTTTCAAATTAATTTCTTTAGTTGAAAATGTAACTATTCCATTTTTCACTTCGAAAATTATATTTCTTAGTTGTAAATTTAATTATTTAGTTGGAAATTAATGTATTTTGTTAAAAATTCGACTTTTTTGGTAGAAAATTAATCCTCTTGGTTGCGAAATTAACTATTTGGTTTAAAACTCATATAATTTGTTAATTCAACAGTTTTGCAGAAAATTCGTATTTTTGACACGAAAATTCATTTCACTTAATTCATTCATACTTGAGAATTCAAGTTATTTGTTGAAAATTAGTATTTTTTGGTAAATTCGACTAATACATTTTTTGTTAAAAAATTATCTTTGTAGGTTGAAAATTCAACTCATTTTTGAGGGTTGACCTACTTTCTTTAGAATTTATTTTTTTTAGTTAAAGATTAATAATTTTAGTTGAAAATTGATCTTTTTGGTCGAAAATTGATTTTTTGTTTGAATGATAATTTTTTAAACGAAAATTTATCTCTTCTATTTTGGGATAAATATTAACATTTTTAGTTTAAAAATTTCGTAAAAAACTGATTAAACTTGTTGAAAATTCAACTATTTCGTTAAAAATTGATATATTTGATTGATAATTCAATTATAAAATTGAAAATTCAAAATTTAAATAATTACTTGAACCATTAACACCTAGCTAAAAATTAACGCTATTTTCTTGAATTAAGAGTTCTTATTCTAATCCCTCTAATAGCTTAATTGAAGACGCGCCTGACCGGAAATCAGAAGTTTTGTGGTTCGACTCCCAATAGAGTGAAGATGGAGCAGGATCTTTTTTTCAAGAAATAATTTTAATTTGAAAATTTAACTCTTTTGTAGAATACTTTTCTGTTTGGTTTGAAAATGTATTATTTTGGATGAATTTTGTTGTTGTTGTGAAAGTTGAACTATTTTGTTAATTTATAAAAAAAACACACAGTAAGATCCCCACCCCATCATCTGAATCATTTTAGGTTGTTTTTTAATGAACCCTAAATAAATTGACCAACAAATTTAATCGGTAAATTTTACTTAAGATACAGGACGGAGATCAATACCTACGTGGCTCAAAATTTAAAAAAAAAACTAGACCGACCGCGTGTATTTATGACATTTGAGATATTTTGTAAGTATTTATGATTTTTTTTTGCAGTTTGCACTAATTTTAATTAATCTAAAACAATCTGAATGGATCCGATGCTTACTTATCAATCCTTCTTTATTTATGTATCAGCACCAACTTCAACACAAACGCATCCGGAATCCATTTTTCAATCCGTGCCTTCAATTCTCTCAAATGAATGGGACTTTTTGAATTCAATCTGATGAGTCTGACATCAGTCCGAATGGATAAGTGTGAATCCGAAAGCAAATAGAATGAATCACAACCCAATGGGAAAAAAACTTTCACTCCATCCGAGTGAATTTGAAACCAATCCAAACTTAACTTTTTTTCCTTTCAAATCCGGGCGTATACATGAACTTGAATCTTAACACACCTTTTAATCATTTTCAAACCGTGCGCCTAACACAATTAGGAAACTTCTCGAAAAATCCAGGTCTGTCACTGTTTTTTCGGAAAAAAGTATAGGTCCAAATCTGGGACAGAACTGTGTTTTTTTTGGGAATTGTGCTATGTGGGTAATCCGATGAATCCGAGGCTCATTCAACAAATCTTTTCAATCCTACTTAATTCTCGCACAAACATTAACTTCAATCCAAATTAATCCAATCTCGCCATTCAATTATTTCCAATCTGAATGAATCTATCCATTTGTAGAAAATCAACAAATTTACGTTTTTCGCTCATATGTTAACGTTATCCGGAAATCTGAATATGTGATAAGTTTATTCAATATTAATACGAATTTTTATTTAGTATGAATTTTTTTCATTTTTTGCGTATGTCCCGTGGTTTTCGAGATAATTTACAATTTTGAATTTTCGCTTTTAAGAATCTTATTATTGGGTTAATTTGTAGTGGCTGAGAAGCACCCCTTGTATAAAATCCTGAATATTTTGTCAGTTTTCGCGTATCTCACCGTTTTCAAGATAACTTAACACTTTTATTTTGAAACTCTTTCTGCTATATTAATTCGGGGTGCCCGATGACCATCCCGGAATGGAATATCCTGAAAATGTTGTCCCTTTCGCGTATCTCTACTTTACTCTGTTAGTTGTGGGAGGTCGAGGATCTTTGTCAAACAGTGAAAAATTGTTCATTTCTCTCGCATCTATCACCTATTTCAAGATAAATCAAAATTATATTATTTATTTAATTTTAAATCATTCTATTAGGTTATTTTGAGTTTGTCAAAAACAGTCCTGCTCTGCAAACTCCTTAACACTTGTTTGTTGTTCATGTATATCTGATCGTTCGCAATATAATTCAAAAAATGTTATTATTGTTTTGAATTTTAAACAAAAATTTTATAAGATTAGTTACAGTTGTTTGAGACCGAGAATCATCTTCCTTTTGAATATATTGTCTGTTTCAACTCCTTCCTAACAGTTTTTAAGATAACAGAAAATTTTTATTTTTTGGGGGTATTTAAAAAATCCTTTAATTGAGCTACTTCGAGTTGGTCGAAAATAAATCCCCGCTGCAAAAACCTTTAAATCTACATAGTTTTTAATTCATGTAGTTCGAAAACATAACCCTTCTTTAAAAACCTTAAACTTTTGGTATAAGGCGATACCCTTTCTAAAAAACCTGATAATGCTTTTTTAGTTTTCATGTATCTGTAACCCTTTTAGAGGTAATTCAAAATTTTGGATTTTGTTCAAATTTTAAACATTTTTTTACTGGTTTACATTTAGGTGGCTGAGGACCACTCCTCTATAGAACACCTCTCAAATGTTGTCTGTTTTCGTGTATCTCTCAACCTTTTCATGAAAACTCGAAATTTTTTTATTTAAAACAAAAATTTTTTATTGGGTTAGTTTATGTAGGTCGAATGCAATGCCCCTATGTAAAAACCTTAACATTTTTGTCGAAAGCGATTCCTCTCTTGGATACCATGAAAATGTTGTCAGTTTTCGCTTATTTTTTGGGGCTTA
>NC_046661.1:112289017-112302576 GCF_010883055.1 Belonocnema kinseyi | reverse complement strand
AAAATATTTTTGTTGGGTTATTTCGAGTTGCTCGAAGATGAAACCTATCTTCAAACCCCTTAAGATCTACTTAGTTTTCATGTTTCCATAACCGCTTTCGAAAAAAATCAAAATTTTGATTTTTTAAATGTTGAAAATTTGTTGTTTTTTTTGTTTAGTTTGGGGTGCCTAAGGACCATCCCCCTTTACAAAATCCTAAAAATGTTATCAGTTTTCGCATATCTCTGACCATTTTCAAAATTACTCAAAATGTTCATTTTTTTATATTTAAACAATCTTCTTATTCGGTCAGTTCGCTCTGTTCGAAGACAAACCCCGTCTTCAAAAACCTTAATATTTATTTAGTTTTCACTTTTCTCTGATAGTGTTCAAGAAAATGATAAATTTAGATTTTTTTAAAGTTGCAATTTTTTTACTGATTTAGATTGGAGTGGCAAGGGACCATCCGCCTAAAGTAAATCCTAACAATATAGTCAGTTTTCGCGTATCTCTCGCCGATTTCAAGATAACACAAAATCATTATTTTGTTTTGAATTTTGAAAACACTTTCTGCCCTTTTACCTATATGTTTAAAGAAACTAACAATGAAGTTACAACTAACTAATTCATTATAGTAATTAAGCAATCGAGTGCTTGAGCGCCCATGTTCTGGAAAGCTCTTGCGAGGGATTCAAATCCAGCGCCAAGTATATATCTGACCAATAAGGATTCGGATCTTCATATTTCTGCATTACATTTTTCGAGATAATTCGAGATATTTTGATATGTATGATCTTTTTAGTATAAGAAAAATCGGTGTTATAATATACATAATTTAATAGCCATTCAAATTTTTTGTTGGAATTCATGCGTTATTGGATACACTTTTCCACTTTGCGAAAAAATCTTTATAGAATAGGAAAATACGCTTTTTAGTTTTGATTAATGAAATAAAGTGAAGCCAGTGAAGCAACCAAAAGGGAAATAAAAAGAGGTTACGATGGAATTCCATAAGAAAGAATAGTAGAATAGTCGTTGACCAATGTCGTGATAGCTTTAGAGTTTGACACGTCGCTTGCCTTCCCTGACTGCAACTCCACCAATAAGGAATCGGGTCTTCACATTTTTTTGTTACATTTGGCGAGAGATTTCGAAATATTTCGATATTCGATAGAAACCTTTACTTAATTTGCGAACTTGAATATAGAGATTCACTATTTTTAAAACATTCTAAAATAATAAAAGTACCAAAAGATTTTAAATTACACCAGAATTTTAAAACATTTCTAGGGATTTAAAGGGATTCCAAAGTTACCAAAAATAGCAAAAGATTTCAAATGTTTCAAAATACTTCAAGGGACCTCTAGAGATTTCGAAATACTTCCAAAGATTTCAAAATATTTCACGAAATTTTAAATATCTCTTAAGTATTTAGATAATTTATATTTTTAATTGTATAAAAAAAAACTATAATAGAATTTGATACAATTTTAAATAGAAAATTGGAATTTTGCGAACGTGAATATTAGGCTGATTGAAAACAAATTATTTTCAACTCTATTGAACCTGTTGAACCCTATTGATGTTTCGTTGTAAATAATCAAAGTATTTTTTTCAAACTCATGTTTAGGCAAAATAATAATTTTCTCTTGTTTCACACTGTTCTATAATAAGTAACTTTTTTAAACTTTATTATTACATTTTGTAATTGGCACACAATATGTAAATTTCTTATAGAAAAATGTGTAACACGGTAAAATTATTATTTTCCTGAAAAATGAGTTATTGCTCATTTTCGATATATGGTGTACAATAATGATAATGTAAAAGACGATAATTATGTATGTATAAAAATAAAAACAAAACTCAAAAAAGGGGACTCCTAAATCATATCCGATTTTGCATGTGTTGAGAATAGAAAAACATTTTTTGTGCTATAAAACAAATCATCCTAGTGAATATATATAGACTCACTATTTTGCAAATATTTAAAAAGAATAAACATGTCAAAATACTGTAAATTTCATAAAAATGGTAAACGATTTCAATTATTTCAGTCATTGTATGCACCCCAAATTCAAGAGTAATCAACTCCTCAAAATTTGAGATAAAATTAAAATCCCACATTAAATGCTATTATACTGAATTATAATATTAACCATTTTCAACTCCAATAAATAACAAATAGACCATCAAAAAACCACGACCATGAAAAAAAAAATTAAACTCACCCCGTTGTTGTTGCTGCAAACTCTGCGGGGGTGGGACGTGTCCATAAACGCCTGGCGTTCTGTTGTTATTTGTGTGATGTCTATAATACAGATGAAATTAATATTGACTACAAAAATTCGAATTTTCTAATTAAATGAAATGTGTGTGTTTTACTTAACCCTTGACTGCCATACCGGAGTGTGGTGCACCCGAATTAAGAAAAGGTTATTTTAAAAAAACTACTAAATATTTCTACTCAAAATTTTTTTGTATTTTCCTATTAGTTTCTTCAGTAAAGAATAGATTTATTTATTTTTGGAAAAAAATAATGTATAAGAACAAAAATAATAGAATAAAAATTACTCAAGTGTTTAAAATGCGAGTTTATTTGGCTGGGCTAGCCTGTACCCTGATGTGGCAGTTAACGGTGAAGCTATCATTAAAAACGCGAGACAAAATAATTTACCCCAACATTCGATGTCCAGCGGCCCCAACAGATGCGATTTGATTTGAAGGAGTGAAACCCACTTGTGGTCGCCACTGGTTTCCACCACCTCGATTCATCTGCTCGAAATCTTGAGGCTTCAAAACCTTCGGCGGTTCCACAGCCCCTTTCAACTTTTTAGCCGGGAAAATGTAGTTATCGCTGTACTTCGGATCCCGGAATCTTACGCTAAAAATTTTAAAAAGGCAATAGAATTATATTTACAAAAAAAAAACCAATACATTCTATTAATAATAATTAAAATTTAATAATTTCCTTTGAAACTTTCTCCTGATCTTTCTCTAAACATGAATATTCAACACAAAAGCACAAATTTTAAACAAAATAGTTTAATTTTCGACCACAATAGATGAATTAAATAGCAATTGTTCAATACAAAAAACTTATTTTTAAATAAAGAAAGATGAGTTTTTAACCAAATATTTATACATTTAACTAAATATTTAAATTTATAACTTGCAACAATAAATTTTCAAACAGATGGTCGAATTTTTTAACCAAAAAGTTTAAACTTCCACTTCTACTTATAACCAAGTAGTTGAATTTTCAGCCTGCAAAGATGAACTCTTAACAAAAAATGTAATAGTTCCATTTTTAACAAAAAATATGAATCTTCTACCAAAAGATGAAATTTAAAAATGAATAACGAAATTTGAACCAAGAAGATTAATTTTCTAACGACAAAGATGAATTTTCAACCAAAAAGTTAATTTTCAACCAAGTAAGATGAATTTTTGTAGAAAAAAAAGTAATTTTTAAAGTAATTTTTTAAGTTGCATTTAGGATACAAAAATTGAACTTTAGAGAAAAATACTTTTTCAAAAATGGAGTTGAACTTTAAACTAAGTAGATAAATTTTCAATTTCCAAAAAAGAAATTTTCAAACAATTAGTCGAATTTTGAATAAAAAAGATTAAACTTCAAACAAAAAGGTCATTTTTTTACAACACGGTTGAATTTCTAACAAAAAGACGAATTCTCAATAATATAGTTAAATTTTGATCTACTGGGTGAATCTTTAAAACAATGAATTTTTAACAACGCAATTCAACTTCCATCCAAGTAGTTGAATTTTCAACCGACAAACATGAATTCAAAACAAAAAATGCAACAGTTAGATTTCTAACAAAAAAGCTAAAATTTCTACCAAGACATAAATTTTAAAACAAAATAACGACATTTGAACCAACCGATCGATTTTCAACCAATCATGGAATTGCTACATTCACAGTTAAAAAATTAATTAACAAAAAATTAACTTTCAAGAAAATAATTAAATTTTCCATCTAAGAGATGAATCTTAAAAGAAAATTAATTTTAACTAAGTTCTTGTTCAACTTTTAGTTAAAAAGAAAGAGAGTTAAAAAGACATCAATTTCCACTAAAATGATGAATCTTCAAGAAAAAAATGATTTTTTGACAAAGTTGTTCAACCTTCAACCAAGTATAGTTCAAAGTTCAATAAAAAAAGGATGATTTTCAGCAAATAATGTAATCGTAGATATTTCAATAAAAAAGCTGAATTTGCAATTAAAAAAGATAATTTTTTAACCAAAACATAAATAGTTCAATTTTTAGTCAAAAAAATTAATGTGCGACCAAAGGGATGAATTTGTAACTAAAATAATGGCATGTTCAATTGAAATAGTTACAAATTCAGTTACAACAAATAATCTTTAGAAAAAACAAAATACAACTCATTTTTAACTAAAATGATAATTCTTTACCTGGTATTGGTAAATTTAAACTAAAAAGGTGAATTTTAAACTAAAGCTATGAATATTTAACTAAAAGAATTCAATTTTAAACCAAAAAGTTGAATTTACAATAAAAAATATTCATTTCTACCAAAATAAGGTGAATTTTCAACTGAAATAATAATAATTTTTTAACCAAAACATGAATATTCAACTCGCATTGTTAAATTTTCAGTTAAAAAAATTAATTTCGAACAAAAAAAATACGAATGTTCAAGAACGCCGTTAAATGCAATAATATAAAGCTACTTTTGCAAATAAAGAATCTTTGTTATTCAATCTTGTATTGCAAATGGAAAAAATTAGGCACGCTCTGGAAAAAATTATCTGGCCTAAAAAGAAATTCCCAGTAATTTCCAGGCTACTCCAAGTATATAAAAATTATCTGACAATTCCAGTTTCTTCACGTTTACCCAGTCTGAATAATTCTGAAAATTCGAATGACTACTTGTTCACATATTTTAAAAAAATTGTTCATTTTACCAAAAGACTTGATTGCAGCGAACTGGCGCTCCAAGATTAGTCGGCGATGGAAGTGTGCCTCCTTGACTAATACAGTCCTCAGCCAATAAAATCGTTCCTCGCATTCCGTCAATCGATATTTCAACTTCCTCGTCAGATTTGATATTATTCGTGTAAAGGCCCTTTATGAAATCGTAGTTTGAGTTTCCAGGTCCCACATAAAGTCTATCATCGCCTTTGACGTTACGTCTTTCTAGAAAAAATAAAAGGAGTTTCATTTTAGTTTAATTTTCAAGGGAGGTAAAATAATAGAAAAATGTAAAATGATAGAATAATAAATTACTCTCTGCTTCTGTGAGACATTCATAATAAGGTTCGAGGGCTTTAAAAAGTCGTTTCTCTTCTACAAAAGGAAGCAAAGCGACTCCTTGCCAGGCGAATTTCTTCCCGTTGAGATCGATTTTGAAGTCTTCGGGATAGAAGTCAATAATTGGAGATCTCTAAATTATATAAGAATAATTAATTTATAGACTTAAAAGAGAACAAAAATATAGAAGGACTAAAATGAGAAATCTTCTAACTTCAGAAAATTTTAATTGCAGCACTCGGATCGACTAAAAGGTTTTAAAAAAATAGCATTAGTCGCATAAAATTACAAAGAAAGTTGCATGGATTTTCGAAAAAAGTCGATTCAAGTTTTTGCAGACAATGAAAAAAAGTAGTATCAGAGACTAAATGATTGAAAGAGTTCATAATTCTCATTGGTTTTAAGTATTCTTTGCACAATCAAAATAACATTTGAAGTAAAAATCATTTTTTAACAAATAGTCACTCATCTCGAAGGATTCTGAAATTGGGGTTAAAATATTTCTTTCTGAACTGTTAAACTTGTTTTCAAATGAGAGTAGTTTATAATTTAAATTAATTTTGAACTTCAGGAACATTCATTTTGTACATTTTAAATTTGAAATTATTCAACAATTAAGGCTTTAAAATTGAGACTATATCATTTGAATATGAATTTATTCACTCTTTAATAATTCAAACATCACAGAGTCCAAAGAATGCTCTCGAGATAGGGGAAATAATGCGATTTTTTACGAAAATACATTCATTTTAATAAAACTAATATAGATAGAATATTGAATTGAATATAAAGATTTCATTTCAAGTCGAAATATATTACACTTTTCACAAAGTAATTGTATTTTCAACCAAAAGAGACCAATTTTTCCTATAAAGACAAACTTTTTAAAAAATATTTAAGTTTTTAAGTTCAAAATCGAACAATTTAGAAAACAGTTCACTTTTAAACGTGCAAACATGAATTTTCAAACAAGAAAAATGAATTTTCACTAAAATACTTAAATTTAATGAAAAGAGAATAAAAAAGTTATATTTGCAATCAAATAGTTAAGAAATTTCAAGCAAAACAGACGAGTTGTTCACAAAGTATATGAAGTTTTAGTCAAATAGTTGAATTTTCAACCAAATGATCAATTTTTTAAACAAAAAAGATTGAACTTCAAACAAATAGTTACATTTTCAACTAAATGGTATATTTTTCAAACAAAGAATAATGAACTTCAGTCAAAAAGCTACATTTTAAAGCAAAAAGATGAATTTCTGAAATAAAGTTGAATTATCAACCTGAAAAGTTGAATTTTCAACGAAAAATACCATTTTTAACGCAAAAAGATCAACTTTCGACTAAATAGCTGAATTAAGAGAAAAACTTATGTTTTAATCAATTTGTTGAACTTTCAATCAAAAGAAACGAATTTTCAACAAATAAATTCAATTATTAGCCAAATAGTTGCATTTTCAAGCAAAACGACGAATGTTTTAAAACAGTTGAATTATCAACCAGAAAAATTTAATTTTCACACAAAAAATAATCATTTTGAACAAAGAAGAACTTTCTAAAAAGTTTACTTTGCCACCATAAACGATGAATTTGAAATCCAAAAGGACGAATTTTCTGTAAAAACGAATGTTCCACAAAATAGTTTAATTGGCTACCGAGAAATGTAGCTTTTGAACAAAGTAATTGAATTTTCATCAAAATGGTTGAATTTTCAAATAAAAAATATTCAACCACAACCAAAAACAGTTGCTCTCTTAAGCCAATAATCAAATTTTTCAAACAAAAAGACGAATTTTTTAGAAGCCAGTTGAATTATAAGCCTGCAGTTGCAGTTTCAACAAATAGAGCGTTTTCAGCCAAGAAAGATTAATGTTAACCAAATAGTTGGATTTGAATTTTTTTTTAAATAAAACAGTCGCGTTTACAACCACATAGCTGAACATTAAATCAAAAGAGTCTAATTTCCAAATAGATTAATAGATTATAGATTCAAATCAAATAGATTCAAATAGTTCAATTTTCATGCGAAAAAAACGAATTTTTTAGGAGACAGTGAAATTTTCAACAAAAAATTCATTTTTAACAAAGAAGAATTAGTTTTCAACCAAAATAAGATAATTTTTCTACCCTAAAAATGAAATTTACAATCCAAAAGGATTAAGTTTCTATCAAAAACGGTAAATGTTCAACAGAACAGTTAAATTATCGACCAAAAATATGACTTTTTAACAAAATAGTTGAATTTTATCATTGGGTTTTATTAATTTAGTTCGCACTTAACAGGAAAAAAGAACAGAAAAGGGGAAAAAATATAAGTTTCTTAAAAACAGCGGGAAACAGATAAATTATTTTTTAAAAGGAAAAAAATGGATTAGATGAAAGAGTGTGAAAAGTGTAATTGAATATGAAATTAATCAATTTTATATTTTTTCGAATTAAAAATGTCCAACTGTTAATACTTGCAGTTTAAAAACAAATTAAAACTTTGGATACGAATTCACGAAATTTGAAATTATTTAATTTCCAACACTAATAATTTAAATATTTCTCAATACATATATAGCTTTAATGAGAAATTATTTCGTTTTCAATGTTCTGTAGAAATCTGGTAACGAGGCCCACTAGTCACATGGCCTTAAAATGGTAACATGTTTTCTAGTTTTGATGTTTAATTTTAAGTTTCATCGTGATTAAAATTGAAACTATGTGTAGAGAACTTCTGTGTAAAACGGAAGAAGTCGATTAGTCGCTTTTCTTCAAGAAGTTGCAAAAAGTTTCATTTTTTGCAAAACAGTGGAAAACCGGTCGCATGATCCGAGCCCTGTAATTGATTACTTCTTTATTTTTACTAAATACTTACGGGGTCACTCATCAATTTTGCCCAAGGTTTTGGAACGTGGCCGCTGCTCGCTGCTGGAAATACACCCATCAGTTGTTCAAGAGGACGGAACTGAAAGAAAATAAATAAATTTATAAATTAATTAAATGAAAAAAGATAATGAGAATTGTTTGCAAAATCAAAACCACAGTTGTTTCGAAAATACTTACAGGAATTGTGCCCCTTTCGAATTCAGTGGAGAGGCCTCCAATGTTGATAAAATCGCTCGCGAATGGAGCATAATGGTAAGGAAAGTACCATTTCCAGGAGGCGCATCCTTGATAATAATATCGCAAAACCCAACACAGTCCACGAACGTACTGTAAAGCTACGTTATTTCTGAAAAATCGAAGAAGTCAAAATAACTAAGGCATTCCTAATTTTTATTTGTACTATTAATGGGGTCGTCCATATACCTCATTGGCCATTTTAAAGTTTAAGGTAGAATTTATCAACTTTATCTTTATCTACTTAAATGTATTATAATATTTTGTAAACAATTATTTCTGTTAACTTTAATTGATGATTTCCTCGCTCTAACTGAAAAGTTTTTAAAATAGTTGAAAGATGCAAAAAACAAACCGCGACTCACTAATTCTATTATAAGATAAAATTGCTCAAAACAATTGGAAACTGTTTAAACAATTTATTTAATACTTTCTTTACTAAAAGAATCATTGAAAAAATATTTCGAGCCAAAAACTCACAAAGCCCAATTTTGCACTTATGGGGTTTTTAGGATGCTATAAAACAGACTTATGGATGTAAAATTTAAAAAGTAATTTTTTATTCGTATTCTAATTGTGAAGAGAAGCCTTGAAGGTCAACTCGAAACACCTGTTATTAACGATTTTAAATAAAATGTACAAAAATATTCATATATTTTTTTATGTTTGCGGAATCTGTAAATATTATCTTTAAAAAACAAACTTATTTTTTATCAATTTGAAGAAATTTAAGGGTGATATGCATGAAAATTGAAAAAAATAATAATTTCGGATACCTATAATCATTCCCCCCAACTTATTTGTATTTCAGGAAAGGATCCTACCTGAATGCAAAATTGTCGGCAGACACGTCGAATTTGGATTCATAATATCGTTCTTTGAATCCGTCTTCCCATAATCGAACCTCGTCGTGAGCTTGATCGTCCTCCTCCTCTTTTATTTCATCTGCTTTACGTTTCTGGCCCCGGTTATCCGAACCCTAAGAAAGATAGAGAAGGGAAAATTCAATGAATTTCCATGTTCAATTACTAAAGAAATATATCAAAAGATTCCATGAAAGGAAGATAATCTCGAATTAAATAGTAAATCAGTAAGTTCATTATCATTATCAGGGTGTTTACTTAAATCCTCGAAAAAAATCTCTATTGATTCCAGGTTTTTTCCAGGTATCTCAAGATTTTTCCAGGTATAATTTTTCATTATATCGAGCCATTTAAGCATTTCGAAATCGATACGGAATATGTATACAATTTCACAAGTTTATTATAATGTTTTTTTTTCAGTTCCTTGAAGTATTGATATGTGTAAAATAGTGCATTTGTTTCTAAAGTCAATGAATTCAAATAATAATTCAAAACAATTTTTATTTTATCTTCTTATACTTAAAATTTACTGCATATTTCACAAATAATTATTTTGAATGACATATACTTTTAGGAGAGTAGAAAATCTGTAAAAACAGGGGAAATAAAAAGATTTTGTACGAAAAAAATAACATATAATATATTATATTAAATTTATATATTAAATATAATTTAAAAAGTTTCGAATTCCTAACATTTCATGTAAAAGTATTTCATTTTAAACAAAATGGATGCATTATTCGCGAAATAGTTGAATTTTCGTTCAAAAAGATAAATTTTCAAAACAATACATGAATTTTCAACCGAAAAAGATAAATGCTCAACCAAAAATGAAATAATTACATTTTCAGTAAAAAAAAAAAAATAATTTTCAACTAAAGCGATGAATTTTCAACTGTAATAGCTGAGTATTGAAATGAATGGATGAATTTTTAACTAAAAGGATGAATCATTAATTGAACTAGTAGACATTTTCAAGAAGATTAATTTTCTAACGAAAAAGACGAATTTTTAATCAAATGAATTCATTTTTCCACTAAAAAAATAAAAATCATCAGTTAAAAAAATTAATTTTCAACCAAAGAGATAAATTTTCAACTAAATTGATGGAATATTCAACTGGTTTAGTTCCATTTTCAGTCAAAAAAATTATTTTCGACGGAAAAAAGTGTTTTTTTTTCGCAAAGGAGCCCATTTTTTGCCGAGTAGTGAAATCTTTAATACAAAAGGTGAACTATTAAAAAAATGTAAGTACATTCTTTTTTAACTTCCACACTTTACAGAAAGAATTTGAAATTCATAAATTTATTAAGTTAGAAAAGGTTTAAAGAAATTGGAAAACTAAAATATTTTTACACAAAAATATTAAAATTAATAATCTGGTCAAAATGAAACACGTGACAAATTTCAAAGTTTATAAAATTTGAAAGCGTAAAAAAGTTTAAATACTCTTAACTTTCATTGCTTAAATTGAAAAATATGCCAGGATTTACAGCGTTTAAAATTGTAAAACGTACAAATTTGAAGCTAAAATTAAAATAAATTTAAATTTTTTGATATTACAAAGCTAGTCTTGTAAAAATGCCAAATTATTATATCTTTTAAAACATAATGCTTTGAAAGTGAGAAAATGTTAAAAATTGGAAAGCAACTGAATTTAAAATATCAGAAATATAGAATGGCGATTGCCGAAAAGTTTAACACAAGTCCCAATCATTTTTCACTTTTTATTTGAATAATAATTTTTTTCTATGATTGTATCAGTAAAGTATATACATCAAAAGAACCTCGCTGAAGTTTGCAAAAGAAAATTTTGTCAAGTTTCGCAAAATTTGACCAATTCTTTTATAAATTACGAATAAAAAAATACGTAATGTCTTGTCACGCAACTGTCCCAAACTTCACATGTAAAATGGAAAATTGCTAAGTAATATTGACAACATTTTTTAAATATTTGAGATTCACAGATATCACGTACAATGAGTTGAAAAAAATTAAAATTGAGAGTAGAGTTCAATATTTTTGAATTGAGAATTTTGAAAATCATTTCAAAATTTACCACTCAATTTTTTGTCTGGTGACTCTGCATTACTATTTTAGGTTAAACCCCGAAAAAAATATTCAAACATTTTTATCTTTTCTGCAAATCTATATATTTTTTCTTGAATTAATTTTTTTTCCATCGGAGTTTCATGTCATGTAACAATTTCATATTTTGCGCGTTTTGGAAAATTGTTTGTTTTTGAAAATCTCATTTTCTAAAATGATCAACTTTTTCGCAATCATACAGGACCGATTAAATTAAAAAGTGCCTGAAATCCTAGATTTAATAGGTTTTTAAAAAGAAACTAAATATTGCAGCAAAACCTACAAAAATGATTATTTATTGAATAGTATCTTTTCATGATCCTGAATCTTAATTCAAAATTTATATTTCTGCAGCGAAATAACAAGAAATATAATATTCTTGTGTAACTCACCTCAGGAACGATCATCGATTGAAGAGCCGCATTTGTGTTATAATTTCTGCCTTGTGTTCGCATCAAAAACGCTTCCTGTCGAGGATTTCGAACCGGATTCACTGACTGTCCGAGAGGCTGAAAAATACCAAAATAAAACATAATGTATTTAAAACCCGATATTGCTTCTTCTAGATTTTATAATTAAAGTTTTATCAGGCTTAAAATTTATCGTATTAATAACAGTGTCTAGAGTTTCTTTCTAAAAAATTCAGATTTTTCCAGATAGATTTCCAGTTAGTGGAAATAAAAAAAGTGTCATGTGTACATGATTTTATGGTGTAAATCCCTTTTTTGGTGATTGTTCATTTTATTATGCTGAAAAAGCACCAGGCTGCAATCGAAGATATTTCAAATTTTCTCATTTTTCTCCCGATTTCATCAAATCAAACAACAATTTATTGACATTTAAAAAAATATTAATATTGGATGTTCTAGATATAATCAAAGTCAGTTCAATTCCGAATGTAATAAAACTTTCTTTTATTATAATTGGTTCAAAATTTGACTAAGTTATCGAATTTTAAGCTAATTTAGCATCTAGAATACTTGAATTTTCAAGAAAGTAGTGGCATTTTTAACCAAATACTGGAATTTTCTACCTACTTATATGAATTTTTAATCAAATAGTTGAATTTTGAAAGGAAAAATATTAAAGTTCAACCCAAAAAAAAACTTGAGTTTAAAAAAAGTAGAATTTTTAACCAAGTAGTCGAATTTTCAACCAAGAAAATGAATTTTTTATCAAAAAACGGGAAATTTTAAAACAAGTTGAATTTTCAACTAAAAAATTGCACTAAAATATAAATTTTAATCAAAATAGTTAAATTCTCACTAGAGATGAATTTGTAAACAAAAATTTAAGAGAGGAAAATTTTCAAGCAAAAATAAAAAAAGTTCTTTATTCATAATGTGTCCCCTAAGGGTTTACATGACTTCCATTCCTTACAATCTTTCCGTTTATATCTATATTTTTTTTACAATCTCATCCTTTCTATATATACAATTATTTACAACTATTTACATAAAGTCTTATATCTAGTTTCTGATTTCTATTTCCTGCGATGGCGCAATTAAGGACTTACTAGGCAGTCTGATAAGTCCCTGAAACATGAAACACGGAGACGTTTTTTTGGCCAAAGTCGGTTTTATTTTACAACATACTCTCCTTTTAGGTCGATACAGCGAGTCCGACGATTTTTTAACTTTTTGATACCGTCCGAAAAGTACTCGATCGGAAGGTTTCCAAAATACGCCTCAGTTTCAGCTATGAGCTCCTCATTAGAGTAAAAACGCTTGTAAGTGAGCCATCTCTTCAGGTTAGGAAACAAGTAATAGTCGCTAGGGGTCAGGTCTGGTAAATACGGTGGTTGAGGAACCAATTCGAAGCCGATTTCATGCAATTTTGCTTGTGCAACTAAGCATGAATGAACAAGCGCATTGTCGTGATGATAAAGCGGTTTTTTCTTCAAATGCGGTCGTTTTTCGGCGATTTCGATTTTCAATCGGTCCAATAATGATGAATAGTATGCTCCGGTTATGGTTTTACCTTTTTCAAGATAGTCCACGAATATTATGCCATGTGCATCCCAAAATACGGAGGCCATAACCTTTCCGACCCATTGTTGCGTTTTTGGACGCTTCAGAGCAGTTTGGCCCGGTGGAACCCACTGTTTTGTCTGTTGCGTCGACTCAGGAGTGTAGTAGTGGATCCAGATTTCATCCATGGTTATGAATCGGCGCAAAAACTCGGTCGGCTTACGCGAAAATAATGCCAAATTCTGCTGGGAA
>NC_046661.1:112278333-112288917 GCF_010883055.1 Belonocnema kinseyi | reverse complement strand
TGTAGTGACCTCTTTTGGGCGCCCAGATCGTTCAGTATCAACTGTGCTCGTACGGCCAC
Organism: Belonocnema kinseyi; assembly: GCF_010883055.1. Lineage (NCBI taxonomy): Eukaryota > Metazoa > Arthropoda > Insecta > Hymenoptera > Cynipidae > Belonocnema > Belonocnema kinseyi. The sequence goes on along the minus strand of NC_046661.1, from coordinate 112,288,858 downwards.
AACGAAACTCGGTAAACCACTTATGAATCGTTCCAATCGACGGAGCAGAGTCCGGGTAATATTTATCCAGCTTGACCTTGGTCTCGGATATCGTTTTCTTGCGAAGATAGTAGTGTTTGATCAAAACTCGAAACTCAGATTTTTTCATATTAAAAAAAACTCGGAGTTTAGTCGCTTCTCAGTGCTGTAACTTGTAAATGCGTAAACATAAATGGCTGAAGTTTTGACAGGCGTCATTTGAAGGATCAAGCTCGACGAAAATGGTTTACATTAGTGAATACTAATGCCATCTCTTAGAATTTTCAGGTACTTATCAGACTGCCTAGTATTAGCAAACGAGTGAGCGAACGAACGAAAGTAAGAGTGGAAGCGAGAGAGAGAGAGCATGAGAACGCAAACGCATCTTAGTCTACTTAACTTTTACCTTACCATTACTTACGATTTTTACGCTTCTAATCTAAGCGACTTCCGTTTCCTTTTTCTTCCAACTCCTTCATCCATTCTTCTCCTAATCCATCTTCCCCTAGAATCTTAACCTATCTTCCATTCCTCTCCTACATCCTTCCCATACATGCTCTCATGTTTCCTCCTCCCATTCACATATTCTACACTTTCTGTTCTCTTCTTTTGCCCACTACATCCCCTCCCTTACCTCGTTTCCCAATCTAAATCTTGCTATTTTGGTCCACCTTCTCTCTCCCCATCCCTTTTCTAAATACTTCGGCACCCCTTCTTTTTTTATCATCTTATACCATTTATTGTATTTTGATTCCTCAATCGCCCCCCATCTTTCTATTAATTGTCTTTCCCTCTCCCTTTTTTCTGATTCTTCATAGTTTACTTCAGTCCCGTCTTCTATTTCTCTATCATTAAAGAACTCCCTCCTTTCATCTTCCTCAGCTTCGTCTTAAATTCCCATGCCCTTTTTCCCGCTCTAATACTTAACTTATCCCTTTGCGCTTCTTCTCTCACCATATATCCTGGCATCCTCCAGTCTGCCCCTAGTGTCCACCTTATATACCTTTCTTATCAACTCTCAATATCTTTCCTTTCTTTCCATCCTCATATCTCTGCTCCATAACCTAATACCGGCCATACCAGCGTATCAAGTAACCACATTCTCCTTCTCCAATTTTTTTAAAACTTCTTTTTCCTATTCCCCATATCTATTTCATTACCCCTGCTACTTTTTTTATCCTTTCTCTTATATGAGCTGTATGATATCCATTCGTTTGCCAGATATATCCCACATATTTATACTCTTTGACTTCTTCTAACTTTATTCTTTTCCATCTCCTTGTCCATTGTTTCTTTCTTCCCCCTCCTATTATCTTTGTCTTTTCTACATTTACATTCAGCTTTTCCCCATCTAAGTATTTCTCTAATCCTGTAATTAATCCCGCCATCCCTTCTTCATCCTCTGCCATCAACACTATGTCGTCTGCGTATGCCAGCGTATATATCTTTTCCTCCCCTATCCTAACTCCTCCCCAACCCTTTCTCCTCATTTCTTCTTCCAAGTCTGATATTAATAAATGAAATAAAAGTGGGTTCATAGGACACCCTTGTCTCACACCAATCACCAACCATAAACTATCTCCTACTTGCTCTCCTACCTTTACCCTGCTTTTTGTCTCCCTAAAAATTTCTGATACTCTCTTTATTAATCCCTCTCTTATCCCCTTTTTTATCATAACTGTTTCTATTTCTCCGCGGTCTAATGAGTCAAACGCTGCCTTTAAGTCCACGAACATTGCTATCATTGCCCATTTTTCCCTTTTAATTCTCTTATTTACTAAATAGTTCAGAACATATATGTTGTCCATTACTCCCATTCCTTTTCTAAACCCTGTCTGATTCGGTGACTCGATCTTTTTTTCTTCAACCTCTATCTTCAATCTCTCCGACAAAATAGTTACATATACTTTATACAGTATTGGCATCAACGTCACCCCCCTATAATCTTTAACCTGCTCTCCCTTGCCTTTCTTTACTATTGGTATAACTACTCCTTCTTTCCATAACTCTGGCCACCCCTCTCCTGTCCATACTCTATTACACATTATCCATGCCCATTCCTCTATTTCCTCCTCTCCATACTTCCATACTTCATTTGGAATCTCATCTATACCAGGTGTCTTTCAATCCTTCATTATTCCTAAAACCTTAACTATTTCTTCCCTTGACATTTCCTCTTCCTCATCTCTTTCTCTACCATATTTTCCTCCCTTTACAACTTTTCTCTCCACTCATCCTAGCAAATCCAAAAAATATTTCTTCCATTCTATCATTTTAATATTTCGGTTTACTCTTCTTCTTTTTCCTTCTCTATTTACTACCTTCCATACCTCTTCTTCCATTCTAGCCTTCTCCGCCTCTTCCTCAAACCTTTTATTCTCTTCCTCTTTCTTTTGATAACACAACTCGGTATACTCTTTCTTTTTTAAAAAAAAAATCAAAATAAAAAATTGACAGTTCTTTAAAGTGACTCTCATAAACATTTCCTGACTTTAGAATCTGGAATAAATGAGAACCTTTGAAATATTTTCGATTGTAACTTAGTGCTTTTCACCGTAATAAAATGAACAATTTATTGTTCAAACGGTGCGTTTTTCTACTTTTAAACTAAACAAAAAATATTAGAAATCAAATGAAAAATTGCGGACTTATGAATTATTATATAAATTAACATACGTCATAGTTCGGCAGTCTTTTTTCATTCTGCAGAGAACAAGTTTAAAAAAATATGTTTTCTTTAGGGAAAAAAAACTTCCAGGACAGTGAGCAAAATTCAAAGACTTTTCCAGGTTTTAAAGAATTTCCCAGACTCTAGACACTCCGCTATGAATTAAAAATTTTAATTAAAAATATTATACAAATACTCACAGTTGGTGCAAATTGTCCACAAGGAACCCAATTAGGTTTAAAATTACTGATTGATTCCATCCTTCTCTTCTTGTTCTTCTCCCGTTGCTTGAATGCAATTTCATTTTGCTGTCTCTTCTTGAAAATTTCGTCCTCCATATTTCCCAGATCAGACATTATCATCTGAACTCTGTCCAGATTAACGTCACCACTGTCAGTCAAAAAACCCTAAAATCAATAAAGATTATAAATAAATTTAAAAATTTGCAAAATTTCATAAACATCCAAAATTAAATTCCCAAATTCAAAACATACCCCCGTTTTATATACAGTCTTCTTATATAAATTAACGAGTCTGTCAATCGCGCCCTCGCGAATTTCCAAGGAGGGCAAATGAGGTAGAAAATCATTTCCTACAAAGAAACACATGAAAACCCAATCGTCAATTGCCCTTTCGAAGTCGTATTTGAACGGCAAATTCGGCATTTGGAGTTCCTTCTCCAGATATTCTCGAAGGACGTTTAATCGAACGAAAATAAATTGGCACTCGGATCCAAAAGCGTCTTCTTCACCTGACGCGTTTGGCTCTGCTCCCGTGCAATCCTTCATTTCGTGGCCCAGTTGTCCGCAAATGTCGCAGGGTCTCGGTTTATTGGGCTTGAATTCCTCACGAATGATTGTGAAGTTTGGCTCGTGGGTGGCGAGTCCCAACATTATCAAATCTGCATCCGCTCCGCAAAGAACGTGCTGTGTGTTGGGATCATGATCTGGTTGAGCTGTGAGTAAATACATAAATTATGTAAATAGGGTTGTTACAGAAGTCGGATATAAAAATTCTACATTTCCAGGTTTTCCAGGACAACTTTTGACAAATTTCCCAAGACAACTTTTTCAGAGTGGCCAAAAAACTTCATTTTCTAAATTCCCTGATTTTTTCCCTGGCCATTAATATTTAACGACCAACATACTAATCTTGTAACTTGTTTACTTTAAAAAATGGAAAATCACATGTGCAAACCGAAAAAGTAACCGAAAGTCAGAAAAGACACCATTCAAGTTGAATTAATTTCTAAAAAATATTGAAAATAATAAAAATTTAATTGACTTCAGTCAAATTCAAATGAATTTAGAGAAACTTAAGGAAAATGAGTAGAATTCGATAAAAATCATAACAATTCAAGATGATTTTTTTTTTAAATCAAGCTAAATTGAAACAATTGAAAAATATTTAAAAAATTAATCGAATTCAGTAAGTGTGAAATGAATTTAGAAGAATTCAAGAGAATTCAAAAGAGTTTGGCAAAATAAATGGCAAAAAATACTTGGAAATCTTATAAAATCCAAATGCAAAATTATTTAAATTCCATAAAATCATTGAAATCTTTGAAAATCACTTAAAATGACTGAAATAAATTGAGAATGTTTTGGAATCTTTTTAAATAGCCTACAATATTTCCAATCCTTTAAAATTCCTTCAAATTATTGAAATCAATTGTAAATTATTTGGAACCTTTTCAAAATTTCTTCAAATATTTAAAATTATTTGAAATGTTTTGAAATCCCTTAAAACCCTTTAAAGCTCTTGATCAAGTTTCATGATGTTTTTCTGCAATCCTGGAAAATTATTGCAATACTTTGTGGGCTTTTAAAATTCCTCAAAATTATTGAAATCCACGGAAATCTTATAAAATCCCTTGGAATCACTTAAAATATCATAAAACCTGATGGGTTCTATAAAATCGTGTCATATATTCAAAAATTGTATGAAATACTTTACAAACGCATGGAATCTTTTAAAATACCCTAAAATATTTTTAAGCCTTTAAAATCCCTTTAAATTATTGAAATCAATTATAAATTCCTTTTAATCTTTTAAAATTCCCTAAAATATTTAAAATCCTTTTAAATGTTTTTAAACCCCTTGAAACTTTTTGAAGCTCTTGAAAAGTCTGTGAAATCCTACAAAACCTCTTAATTCTTGCGAATAAATTCTTTGAAATCCAGTAAAGTACGATAAAATTACGTGAAGTTACATGAAATCTGATGTTTTTTTCTGAGATCCTGGAAAATTTATTAAAATACTTTGTGAGCTTTTAAAATCCCTTAAAATAATTCAAATTCTCGGAAATCTTAAAAAATCTCACCGAATTTTTTTACATATCCTAAAACTTTGTAGGTCTTATAAACTCGTTTTATATATAATATAAATCAGGTATTTTCACTTAATACATTTATATTAATTATTAATCATTACGAATAGGACATAAAAATACCAGTGATTTTTGTGGGAATTTTACAATAAAGTATAACTGAAATAATAACGTAATTTCGCAACGTTTATGTAAGCTTCCAACGATTAGTGTAATTTTACACGAAAAGTGTAATACTTTTTACAGCAGCGATGTTAAATTCCATAATCCTTGTAATTCCTCTGTTGAACGCTTGATGGCTTTTGATAACCTGCGAGGCCTGCGAGTAAATTCAGTGCAAGATTGTACAAAATTTTAGTGGCATTCGGATAAATTTTAAAATTGAAATCGTGGATTGTGCTGGGTTCAGCGCATCACAAAGGCAAAGCGCAATGTGTTGTACTTGAATAAATTTGTTCGCATGTTTAGCATGCTTGCGAAAAAAAATAATTTTGAAGGTTACGGCTGTTGAGACAGCAGTTGATATAAATTAGGATGCGCCTATTTCGCCAACTGATCATAACCTTGTTTGATGCGTATTTGTTTTGTAACAGCAAACCAAACAAAAACTTCAAATTTTTTTTCTGCCTAATAAAAATATGACTCCTTTTATTTATATATCTTATTATGCTTACGATTCGATTCAATTAAAACATACATTAAGCGATTTAAAATACCCGGGTTGGTCATTGCGCATGCGCAACCTTTTACATGCGGCGTTTTACAACGTCATTGTAATTTCACAAGGCGAATGTAAAATTCCATTCTTCCAAAACTGCTTTTTACCATCTGTGTGCGATTTTACACTATCGTGTTATTTCTACCTAATTTTGGTAAATTTCCCACAGTAATGACTGGTATTTTTATGTCCTATGATCTTTGTGGTAAAATTACATGAAACTTTTTACAGTGCAGTGAAACCTCGATAATTCAAATTTTCGATAATTCGAACTTTTTTTTTTGGCCCCGGCTGAAACTTGATGTTTCCCATGTTAACATTTCTCGATAATTCGAAGTTCGAAAATGCGAAATTCTCGATAATTCGAAGAAAATTGTGTGTCCCGCCGTGATGATAACCTCCATAATTCGAAGTACAGCCTGTAAAAATGTTCACGTTTGATTCTGATTTTTTTGGCATTATAATATTAACTGGAAAAACATTTACACACTGCCCGCATCAATTGTACTTCAAGGGAAATTCATAATACGTTCTATGGGTCATATAATGAACGTATAAACGAATTATGTGCGTTTATACTCTTTATGTTCGATAATTCGAAGTTTTTTTCGGTCCCGGAGCACTTCGAATTATCGAGGTTTCACTGTACCTAATTGGGAATGGTGGTCGACCATTTCGCCATCTGGTGCCGAAAACGGGAATTAGCTAGAGTAGGTAAAATTGTAAAGAAGCATTTTAATTTGTGCATAAAAGTGTTTTTACGATTGTTTTATTAAGTTTAAAACAATTATTCAATAATAAAAATAGATCTTTATCCCAAAAAAGTGTTTTGGATCAAATTTCCATCTTTTACAGTGAAAAAACACTTTTTGGTCGAAAGTGTTTTTCTAAAAAGCACTCAATTATTTTACAATTACCTATAAGTTTCAAAGCATGATAAGCTTAAATGAACTTTATTTAATTTATTTGACGACAAATTTTATTCCGATTATGCAAAGATTATGAATTATATACGACTGAAATCGAAATACGAATTCTAACCTAACTTTCAGGTCACATTTTTTAGATCGTAAATAGTTCATGTAGAAATGGATAAAAACTTACTTTGGGTTCATTTTTGCTTCGAAATAAGTTTATTTAAGTTTATAATCTGTTAAACATTACAATAAATATTTTAATAGTTTTTTTGTTAGAAAAACATTTCTGTCAAAAATGCGTATTTTGACTGCATACGATGTAAATTCCGTCTGAAACACTTTGTTTTCGATGCAGACTTATTTTAAGTTCGTAATAAATACTTAAACAATTTTATACACAAATTAAAATTAATCTTGAAAATCGTACCTACTTTTTCTAGTTATGATTTTTGCCATCAGCTCACGCATCACAGTTTAACCATTCCCAATATCTTTCAAAATACCTTAAAATATTTCGAAATCCTCTGAAATCCTTTCAAATTATTGATATCAATGGAAAAATCCTTGAAATTTTTTGAAATTCCCTAAAAAATCAATTTTTTTGCAATGTTTTAATTTAAAGAAGATAAAGTAGATGTTCAAAATGTCTTTTTATGCTTGGCTACATAAATATAATTTTTTAATTATACACATCTCTGACGTATTTAAAAATGTTGCTCCATTAACATTTTTTATTCTTCAGGCATATAACATTCTTTTTTCTAGTGAATTTTTATCAGCAAAAAGGTATCAAATGAGATGAAATGCCTTTTATGGTGCAATCTATAAAAATAAACCTTTCGGACGAATGTTCTATACATTCAGACTCCCGAAACAATAACAAAATTAATAACTATAAAAATTAAGATAATAATCACTTTCTCGGGGGAATTTTTATAACGCGCAAAACGTAATAATTATTTAGCTGTCAGTTTGTTAATTAACCTTTATTTTTGTAACGAAACAACTAAATAATCTTCGTACTTTTGCAATACGTTGCTTTCTTTTTAATTTAAATTTCTGTTGCCTAAATCTCCCTCTCTGATTACCAAGTTTATGTTCTATGCTTCTCGGTAGAAAATTTAATAAAATACAGTGATGTAAGAAAAGAAACAAAAAAGTTTACCTGCTATTCCATATAAGGAACATATAAAATTCCCGCATCGAAAATAAAATCTCGTAAATTTCCCCCGCCAATAAAATTCCCGTATCAATCCCGCTTTCCGAAAACGGTGGAAGCCCTGGAAAATTTAGTAATTCAAAAAACAAAGAATGCACTTTAATGTTTATTTAAACTATTATTCTATATTCTGTAAATTATCAAAATTCCTATTTATTTAATATAGGCTTCACAGTCATGTTTTTGGTTAATAATTCAACTCTTTTGTTGAAAATTCTTCTCTTTGGTTTGAAAATTCAATAATTCGATTGAAATACGTTTCCCGGTTTGATTTAAAATTCCATCTATTTTGGTTAAAACCAGGGATTCGAACGAAATTAAGGGGCATTTTTGGATATTTGCCAATTATTTCGATAAATTCAAAAAATTCTTGCTAAAAACTACGCTAAGTCTAAAAAATAATAAAAACATAATGAGCTTACGAAGACACAATGTCAAAATTATGTGTTAATCGTATTTTATATAAAAAAGAAGGAAAAGGAACGTAACGAAACTTTCGTTACGTTCCTTTTTGTTTCTTTCCACATAAAACTTTGGCGAAACCCACATTTGACAATGTGCCTCCATAGCTGCATTATTTTTCAGATAATTTTCATACTTAGCATTATTTCCATGTATATTATATGGAATTTTAAGAAATAATTGGAAAATATCTGAAAATGTCCCTTATTTTCGTTCGAATCCCTAGTTAAAACTGCAACTGCCTGGTTGAGAATTAATCTGGATCAGTTTCAAATTAACTTCTTGTTGAAAATTGATATTTTTGAGTCCAAATTTAAATGTTTTGTAGAAAATTCATATTTTTGATCCGAAAATTCATCAATTTAGTACAAACTCAACTATTTCGTCCAAAATATAACTACTTTGTTACACTTTTTTTTTAATTCAAGATTTATAACTTTAGTTACAAATTAATTTCTTTAGTTGAAAATATACAATAGTTGAAATAGTTGAATCCCATTGGTTGAGAATTTAAGTATTTATTTTAAAATTCATGTATTTTCTTATTAATTCAATTTATTGTTTCGTAGAGAATTTATCATTTTGATAGAATCACAATTTTAACGGTTAAAATGCAACTTTTGAATTGAAAATAAATCTGTTTGAGTTGATGATTCATGTATTTTGTTGAAAATTCGTATTTTTTTGTTAAATTCAACTGTTTTCAATTTTTAAATAAAAATATTTTTCGGTAAAAATATCAACTATTACATTTTTTACTGAAATTCATCTTTTAAGTTTGAAAATTGAACTAATTGGTTGAAATAGATTTTATGCTTTCACGATGATTCATTTTGATAAAAAGAGATATTTTGGGTTTCACTCGTGTAAAAAACTACGAATTGTTTGGCGACGTTTCGTGAACATTGCAGTTCACATCTTCAGGGCTGACCTGAAACTGAGGTATCAGGTCATGATGTTTTTAGGTATACTTTCTACGATGCCTGTGATTGGCCAGAGCGCCCCACCGTGGGGACTGGTCGAACTTGATTGGCCAATCAAGTCTTTTTTTTAATCCGGGAGAACGGGAAGCCAAATCGGATTGGTATTATATCCATTGTCCCTATTGATGTTATTAGGGTGTTTTAAGATTTCGATTGCTGCTCTACGTTTTCTTGGAAATTTGTTGTGTGTTTTTGCAATGACAGTTGTTTCATCAAATAAAACGTTATGTCCTGTTTCGACATGATGTTCAGCTAGTGCTGATTGCGTGAAATGTTTTAGCCTGACTTTACTTTCATGTTCCTTCATACGTTGGCTCACCGCTCTCCCGGTTTCTCCAATATAGACTTTGCCACAAGAACAAGGGATTTTATATACTCCTGGATCACTGAAGGGTGCCTTTTTATCTTTAGGGTTATTTAGTAGTTGTCCTATTTTCGCGGTTTAAATATGGCTTGGATGTTGTGTTTGTTGAGAATTCTTCCTATTTGTTCTGTGACACCTTGGATGTAGGGTAGGGTGGTGGTAATTTTTTTCTCTCCTTCTTTCGTAGGTTGTGTTGACTTGCTTTTTTGAGTGTGTTTTCTTATTGCTTTATCAATTTGTTCGTTTGTGTAATCGTTCTGTATTAGGATTTGTTTAACGTTTTGTAATTCCTTTTGTAAGTTATCCATAAAGACATTGGCTATTACAGTTGAGATTGGGGATCCCATTGCTGCCACTGAGGTTTGTTCGTAGAATTGGTTATTGAACGAGAAGTAAGTATTATTGAGACATTCTTCTATCAAAGGTACAAGCTCGGAAGGGAAGTTTGTGAAAGATTTAATAATATCAATTGTATCCGAGATTGGTGCTTCCGTAAAAAGAAATACTATGCCGAAACTCACTATGTCTTGGGGTTGAATGTGAATCTGTTGTATCTTATTAATAAAGTCAAATGAGTTTTGGACGTGAGAGATGGAGTTTCCTGTAAAAGGATTTAGTTTTGCAGCGAGGAAACGTGCTAGGTTGTAAGTTGGTGAGTTTATTGCGCTGACGATCGATCTGAGTGGAATGTTTTCTTTGTGGATTTTTGGGAGCCCGTAAAGTTTCGGATAGATGGGATTAGTAGGTATTAAGTTAGATATTGTTTGGCTGTCAAGTTTAGAGTCTTTGAGGAGAATCTTTGTTTTACTGACTATTGTTTTTGTGGGGTCCTTTTTAAGTTTTTTGT
>NC_046661.1:112260311-112278233 GCF_010883055.1 Belonocnema kinseyi | reverse complement strand
ACAAAAAACTTAAAAAGGACCCCACAAAAACAATAGTCAGTAAAACAAAGATTCTCCTCAAAGACTCTAAACTTGACAGCCAAACAATATCTAACTTAATACTTACTAATCCCATCTATCCAAAACTTTACGGGCTCCCAAAAATCCACAAAAAAAACATTCCACTCAGATCGATCGTCAGCGCAATAAACTGACCAACTTACAACCTAGCACGTTTCCTCGCTGCAAAACTAAATCCTTTTACAGGAAACTCCATCTCTCACGTCCGAAACTCATTTGACTTTATTAAAAAGATACAACAGATTCACATTCTCTTTTTACGAAAGCACCAATCTCTTTTTACTTTTTTTTTCTCTACTTTTTTAATTCTCTTTTTACGAAAGCATCAATCTCGGATACAATTGATATTATTAAATCTTTCACAAACTTCCCTTCCGAGCTTGTAACTTTGATAGAAGAATGTCTCAATAATACTTACTTCTCGTTCAATAACCAATTCTATGAACAAACCTCAGAAGCAGCAATGGGATCCCCAATCTCACCTGTAATAGCCAATGTTTTTACGGAACATCTAGAAACTAAAATCTTCAACCAAGCCAAACTTAAACCAGAATTCTGGTTCCGTTAAGTTGATGACACATTTGTCATCTGGTGATATGGACGAGATGAACTAAATAAGTTTTTCGATTTTATCAATCAATTACATGCTAATATCCAGTTCACCATGGAAATAGAACAAAACGGAAAACTGCCTTTCTTGGACGTATTAATTTACAAAAAATCTGATAACACATTAGGACACGAAGTTTACAGAAAACCCACGCATACAAACAGATACCTACATGCGTCATCCCACCATCACCCATCTCAAAAACAATCGGTCATCAACTCCCTTGTATACAGAGCTGTCTCCATAACAGACAAAGATAACTTACAAAAGGAATGATAAAACTTTAAACAAATCCTTATACAGAACGATTACACAAACAAACAAATTGATAAAGCAATAAGAAAACACACTCAAAAAAGCAAGTCAACACAACCTACGAAAGAAAGAGAGAAAAAAATTACCACCACCCTACCCTACATCCAAGGTGTCACAGAACAAATAGGAAGAATTCTCAACAAACACAACATCCAAACCATATTGAAACCACCTGCGAAAATAGGACAACTACTAAATAACCGTAAAGATAAAAAGGCATCCTTCAGTGATCCAGGAGTATATAAAATCCCTTGTTCTTGTGGAAAAGTCTATATTGGAGAAACCGGGAGAGCGGTGAGCCAACGTATGAAGGAACATGAAAGTAAAGTCAGGCTAAAACATTTCACGCAATCAGCACTAGCTCAACATCATATCGAAACAGGACATAACATTTTATTTGATGAAACAACAGTCATTGCAAAAACACACAACAAATTTCCAAGAAAACATAGAGAAGCAATCGAAATCTTAAAACACCCTAATAACATCAATAGAGACAATGGATATAATACCAATCGGATTTGGCTCTCCGTTCTCCCGGATTTTTTAAAAAAAGACTTGATTAGCCAATCAAGTTCGACTAGTGCCCACGGCGGGGCGCTCTAGCCAATCACAGACATCGTAGAAAGTATACCTAAGAACATCATGATCTGATACCTCAGTTTCAGGTCAGCCCTGAAGATGTGAACTGCAATGTTCACGAAACGTCGGCAAACAATTCGTAGTTTTTTACACGAGTGAAACCCGAAATATCTCTTTTTATCTAATTGATTGAAAGTTGAACTACTTTCTTTAAACTTTATATTTTGGTTAAAGATTCATAATTTCAGTTAAAGTCATCTCTTTCATTGAAAATGGTTTTAGGGTGAAAAATTAATTTTTTTTTAACTGTACATTCTACCGCTTAGTTAAAAATGAGCTTTTTGATGAAAATTCAAATGCTTTGTAGAAAATTCACCTCTGTGGCCTCAAAATTAAAGAATTTGATAGAAAAGTATTCGTCTTTTTGGTTCATAATTCAATTATTTAGAGGAAGATTCAACTGTTTTTCAGAAAGCTCTTCTTTTTATGTTGAAAATATAACGTTTTAGATGACATTTTTTTTCTTTATTGTCGAAAAAATCTTTCTGCATTGAAAGTTCAACTCTTGTTCAAAATTCATTTCTTACGGTAGAAAATCCATATTTATCGATTAAGAGAAAATTAGTCTGTTCTAGTTGAGGATTGAAATATTTTGTTGAAATTTCGTATTTTTTGTAGCTGTTACCGTTTTTCAATAAAAATATTTTTTGTTATAAATGTAAATCTTGCTCACCTCTTTGCCGACGAATATAGTCCATAATTTTGTGTTCTCCTTCACCAGGGACGTTAGCGTCGCTCAAAATCACTTTAATTCCTTTCCACCCAGGATCGTTATTCAAACGCTCGTGAACATAATAATGCAGACAAGCCGATAATCTTGCCATGAATGGTGTACCCTAAAATGTTCACCATTAAATAATGAGAAACAATGAAAAACATGTTTCATGGAAAATTTTGATATAGTTCTGGATAAAATGTATTACCGGTGTGATGCAATTACTATCAAAATGTTCTCCTTTTGGTTTTTCTGGTGGTAGATAGGCTCCTTTCGAAAGTAAATCACTTCGAATTCTGTCGATTTCTAGGATTTTTTCTGAAGTTTCTTTCGAGGCACGGAATCTGCGAGATCTCTGTTGATTCATCTTTGCTCTTGGAGCCTGTGGAAAATGATTAAATTAAACAGGAGAAACGAAATTCTCGAAAATCTCGCACTCTTTGTTGTTGAATACCTGATTGGTTGCATATTGCGTAAATAAGACTTAAAGCAGCTGTTTTCTGTCTGTTCTTTTAAATTTTCGAGAATTTTGTGAATTGCAATTTACAAATTAGGAGTTTTTATACTAAAAATGTTTTCCTACCAAATATTCCTATTCCTACTTGTATTAAAAATTATTTTTCCCTTCAGACTTTAAATGCCTAAAATTTTGTTTATTCTGGTCTGAAAAATCTTTTTTGTTTGCAAATTAATATATTTAGTTGAAATGTAAACTACTTGGTAAAACTTCACTTGGTTGGTTCAAAATGCAATTTCTTTGAATTACAACAAAATACGTAAGGTAAACTGAAAATTACTGGGACATAGTAAAAATATGTCCAATACTGGGACAATCAAAAATATCGTTGGATATCTTTTATATTATAATATAAATCATAAAAGTAAAAATTTCATAGTATTTTTGAAGTTCTTATGAATTTATTACCACTATTTATTTTTGTTTAGTCAAGTTATACACATAATAAAAAATAATAAATACTCTTCAAAATCTGTGAATGAATCGCTGCTAAATTCGCCATTTTTTGTATTTCAAAACTTTCCTCATAACCTTTATAGCCTTGTTTTAATGAAATTTTCTAAGCTAATACAAAAAATAGTACTTTTTCACATTTTTAATACGTTTAAGATTACAATTCATAACTTTTTTAGCGATTATGTTCAAGAAGTTATGAATAGTTAAATTTTCCGCATTTGGACATTTCCGACATTTCAACGTGAATTGCACAATTGCATTAAAATTTAATATTATAGATTAATATTGAATATTATAAATATAAATAAGAATAATGTTTTAATTTTCTTGCAAATTCAACTGTTTGATTGTAAATTAACTTTTCTGTTGAAATTTTTTATTTTCGAGTTAAAAATATAACTATTTTGAAGAAAACTCATCTTTTCGGCATGAAAATTAATTATTTCTGGTTGAAAAGTCCACTATCATATGTTTCATTTAGAATTCATCTTAATTAAAATTTATACATAAATTGGAAAAAGTGTTAAAACAATTTCAATTATTTTTTGGGCTATGTGACTAGCTTCAAAAATATCAATTTTGAATAATTAACTATAAAATGTATCTGTTAATCTAATCTAGAAAACAATGTATTAGCCACTTATTATAGTGGTTTTTGTACCAAAAATTATAACTTCTCATTTTAAATTTGTGTTTATGTGAGTTAGCTTTTCGTAGCTGTCCCAGTAATTGTCGGTTTACCTTAAAGTGTGCCGGAACCGTAACACGGCATCCCTGTGAAAGAAGCTCCTGCGTACCGGCACGCATTAGCCCATAACCTACATCTCTCTGCCCTCTTCCTCTTCGTCAATCCCCAGATCTTCACCACTGAAATTGCTTTTAGGACCTAATTAATCAAAAATCTGAAGTTAACCTTAATGTAGATCTACCTACGCAAATGTTGCTAATGCAGACTTGTGAAAAAGAATGTTGTTATCAGCTAACTTTTCAGTAAGAAATAAGCCTGACAAGAACCTGGCCAAATCCATACCCTGTGTATGCCTAGGGTTAACACCAACGAATCCATCTTTGAATAGGGGCCCTGTGGGTCTGCAAAGTCAAACTACTCTAACTCCTCAAAGTAAATCTTCTCAGACCCTAATTTCCATTCATGTAGTGTGAGCCGTTCCTCTTGCTGCGGAGGTTGGCCTGGGGCCAAGTCTATCAGCACAATTTCCAAGTCTTGAATGGTTAGCGGTGGTTCTATGCTCCTGCTCAGTAGATCCGGCATCCAAAACGTCTGATCCCGCCTTAGCGCTACTATTAAGAATTTCGTCTGTCGCAGGGGGAAATAAATGACACTCTGGGAGCGCTTTCTTCCTTGACAATCGGCCTGCGATTCTGTTGCACCAGCCTCGGAGATATGCCGCCGATAGGGTTATTTTCTACTGGTCGAGAAGGTGGAGCTACCAGGGTACGGTTGTACGATTGAAGCAGAATGTGAGAATGTATTCTAAACTAGGGGGGACACTGCGTGAAACTGCTCGAACGTTTCTGTTCTGAAGCTCCGACAGGCGGCGTTTCCATCTATTGTCAAAACACTCCGCCCTCTTATTACAAATCAATTGCATTATTAGGTCAAAATTCGCCTGTACCTGGAATATTTGCGAGGTAGAAGCATCAAAACCTGAAAAAGTCTTATCTACCACGGCTGGCAGATTATAGGCCAACAATGAGATTCATAATGCAAAGGCAATCATAGGTAACAGCACCGAGCCAAGTACTAGACCCTTTGTCAATGAGAAACAAATTCCAATGAAATAAAATTTGTCAATAAGTATAAAATGCCCCTTATACATTGTGAACATCACAAAATACATTTTTCAAATTTTTAAAATGATATTTATCATATAGCATTTGCAAAATGTTCATAAATATTTTTCTGGCTGTTTCTTGTTAAGAGAGGTTAGGATTACCATATTTCAATATATATCCATACCAAGCGCCATATTGAATTTCGCCTCTCATCGACAAAGTGTCTAGTACTCGACTCGGTGCTGCCATCTATTATTAGTTTTGCATAACGAAGCCATGGACATAGGAAACAAGAGACTAGGCATGCCATTGCGGGGGTGATGAAATGAGGGGGGAGGTCCGCCACCTTTTGATGTTCCGCGACAAACATGGCAGCGCCCACATGTTTATATTTTCATGCACAGTTTGTCGGTAAAAATGCTCGTGTGCATAATCAAATGGCACATCGTAGGATGGCGGCTCTCCCCACTCATGGAATTCTCCCCCTTCCCGTGGATTCAACCCCGCTCGCCAAGTTAGGATGGCATGCCTAGTTCCGTGTTTCCTATATCCATGCACGAAGCCCATTCCTTGTGCTCAAATACAGCATTTGACAAACCAACTAAAACGCGTTCTCAATTTCTTAAATTCCAATAGCCTTTCAGACGACCCCATTTCTGAAGAACCAGAAAGTTCTCAAGAAGTTCTCAAGCATTAATCTGACTTTGTGAGTCGCGGTAACGAGATATAATACTCTTGAAACTAGGCCTTTTTGCCGGGAGAGAATCCTGGCCCTTTCTCGAGTCGGTGTCTGCATCATAAAGCAAATGACGCCGATATCCGAATATCCTGCACAAGTTTTAAACACTACAAAACACTTAATCACCCGAAAAAAACACAAAGCGCGATTTCGTGCATCTCGAATTTGTAACGTGTAGCTACAGCGAAAGTACTCAATGCTACGAGCACAGACGGCGCAGCCGTTCTTGCTGGTGACGATCGGGGGATGGACGAAGAGGGGTGAGAGAGGTAGGTTAAGTTAAGATGAAGATTTTCGTGAATTATCGAAAATATTGCCTTTGTTTTTCTATTGATTTAGATAATAGATACTATAAAATACAAGTTTTTCTCTATGAATATTGTAATAATTAAAGAATTGTGTGAGACAAAAGAATAATAGCGCACGTGTTTGTTTTCTAGGCATAAGGAATTGTGTACAAGACCAATTTAATGAGAAGATGGACGGCCTGTTTGAAGCTGAAATACAGTGAACTCTTGCTTATTCCAAGGCCTAATTATTCCAAGTTAACACGCTTGGATATTCAAAGTGGCGAAACTCAGTCACAAACCACCTGCTTGGACATAGGAACAGGAGGAGACTAGGCATGTCATAGCGGGTTCGAAATCATGAGTGGAGTGGTGAACCATCTTGAATTGCTAAAGCGCTATTGCGAGGACATGGACTATGTCCATGTTATATGGTCTCGCCTGCGTCAGTGACTGACAAATTAAAAAGAGGCCCGAAGAGCGGGAAGCCCTCGATGGCTTGAAGTAAGTATTTTAGCATGACGTCATTCATTAACGTCATTCATGGTTGTTACAGAACCGGTGAAAATATAAGGAAGGTTAGAATAGTTGTTACGTATTTGGTATGTGCTTTCTCAGCCATCTTTCATTCTTCTGTCGATTAACATTTCATTTTCAAGAAATATCCAAAATTTGAGGTTGAAGGGTTACTGAAAGGTCTTCAACCGATAAAAGCATGAAACATAATTGCGTTAACGCATTCAAAACTAGAAAAAATATTGCTATTCATACATTCACAACTTTTACGTTTAGATATAAAATTTAAGAAACTTACATGAGATTAAAATCAAATTGAAAATCCTGTTTAACTTCCAATGATAAAGTTAATGTGTAGAATTCCTGAAAATAAAACCAAGAATCTAACGACCAATATTTGGTGAATCACCATAAAATGTTCCTATTGCAAGCTGAAAAAAAATCCAGGAAAGATAAAATTCTTTTTTTGGACAAAAATAAAAAAGAGGAAAGAAAAATCAGGTATGTTTATAACCGGTTTGCCTTTTGACCCTCACTTGATTCTTGGACGTCAGGGAGAGAGCATCGTAGTTTTGCTGCTGTCCATTTACGTGTGTTTTTTGGAATTTTGTAATTGCTATAACTCTGGTAATTTTTGACTTTTTGAAAAAAAGTCATCAGGATAAATTGTTTGACTTGTTGAATACTACGAATAACCGTACAGAGAATTTTTGAATTTTGAAAAAAGTGGTGATTTTTTGAATTTTTATCCAAAATGGCTGGCATACAGACACATTCGTAAAAACCTGTTTTTCGGATCCAGAGGGTCTCAAAACGAGGACATTTGACAAAAAAAAGGGGGGCGGGTCAAATTTTACACAAATCAAATACCTTCTCTGATGAGAATGTAAGAAAACTAACAAGTCAATTTTCACAAGAAAGGCACTACTTTTGATATTTTCTTGATTTTTTTTTTAAATGATAAATCTTCAGCTCTGAGATTCGAATTTTCAACTACAATGAGAAATTTTCAGCTAGAGAGATGAATTTTTAACTAAAATTATGGAATATTGAAATTATCAGTTAACAACATTAATTATTAACTAAAAGAACGAATTTTAAACCAAATAGTTAAGTTTTCCACTAGAATAGTTTAAATAAAAAAAATATACAATCTACAACAAAAAACTAATATTTAACCAAAGAGATCAATTTTCAATTAAAATGACGAATCTTCAACCAAGAAAATTATCTTTAACCAAGGAAACCAAGGAGTTTAACTTTCAAGTAGTTGAATTTTCAACCAAAAATATGAATTTTTAACTAAAAAAGGATGAACCCTTAACTGAAATAGTTAAGAATAGTTAACATAGATGAATTTTTAACAAAATACATAAATTTTTTAACTAAAGGGGATACATTTTAAAGCAAAAAAGGAATGGGTACATATTCAGTTGAAAAAATGAATTTTCAACGAAAGAGATTAATTTCCGACTAAAATGATGAAATATTGAACTGAATCAGTTAAATTTGACACACACAAAACAAAAATTTTAACAAAATAGTACAATTTTCAGTTAAAAAATTGATTTTCACACAAAAACAGAACATATTTTTAAGAAAATTATTATATTTACAATAAAAGTGATGAACCAAGCCAGATAATTAATTTTCTACCAAAAAGGACTAATTTTCAACTAAATAAAATGAATTTTCAACAAAATAGAATTTTAAAAAAACATCCCCGATATTTCCAGGTTTTCCCGGTTTCACAGGTGAATAGACACCCTGTACAACATTAAAGAGAACATTTTTGTTAATTTTTTAACAATAAAACAACAACATATTTCATTATCAAACAACTCCATGAGATCAACAGGATCAGACTGATAGGTTTCATATGAAATCGGTCAAAATACTATATAGTTATAAAATATTGATTTTTAATTGCTTACAACTCCATCGATGGCCATGTAAAGAACTTTTCTGGGTCGCACGATTCGGAATAATCGATCGATGCACTCGAAAATAGCTTCCATCATCTCATCTTCATTTTTTGGGGCCGGCCTGAAAAATTTTCAGATCGCAAAATTATTGAAGGACAATATTACAATTATCAGAACGATATTCTCGTTCTGAATTGGTACGAGCACGCAATATGTAGTATAAGACTTTTTTTTTGCAAGGCGCTTTTTTCGTTTTGAAGTTCTCAGAAAACTAAATAAATTCGTATTGCTTATCCTTTTAAAAAAAGATTAGACGGAACTGGACTCTATTGACGTATGATTTCCTATCGAAAATCCAAAATCTATATTTTAGATCCTACATCACAAAAACCTACATAAGAAAATATATATTCTAAATTAACATTATTTACTTCCTTGCACAGAATGCAATTCATTGTGGTTTATTAAATCACAGACTTGACACTTTTTCACCTATTTCTCACTTTTCCTCTTTATTCCCACGTTTTCAGGAAAATTTCTCTTTTTCTCCTTTTTCCGCTTGAAAGGGGAGACCGGTAATACTCAATTTTAGTTTCAGTTCATTATTTTTGTAATGAAAGTTCATTATTTGTGTATTAATTTTCCGGTAGTTCAGGCAAAAGGTTGCGCGTTCGATTTTAGCTGCCTACACTTTCTTAAAATTTTATTTATTAAAATGTTTTAAAACATAATTTCCAGATTTTCTCGCCAGTATTGTAAATTTATTCAAACGATTATTTGAAAAAAAAAACTATCATCCAGGGCAATACGGTAATCATATTTCGTACCTTCCGAAGCAATAATTTTTTTGACGCAAAAAAATCAGGTGTTTCGCAATAGACATTTAAAAAAATCTTTTAAATAAAAAATAAATCTTTCGTACTTCTGAATTTAAATATGATTAGTATACATTATAAAAACAATTAATAACCTTTATACCAAATTTTCTATTTTTTTAATAATAAGCTATACGATTTTTTATTAGTTTTCTGAGAATTAGAAAACTATAAAATACTTGAAAAGTAAAAGCCGTATACTACCATCAAAATCAAAATATAGTTTTGACCGAACTAGCACTGCCACCGTTACACTTCGTAAACTTTTCCACTTCATGTAGGCGTAGGTTTAGTCACTTCGTTAAAAATATAGACACTTTTTTTTTATTTTCGGAATTTTTTCTTACTTGTCTTCGGGATGTGTACAAGGATGAATTATACCATTCATGTCTAGGTATAAATTATCGAATTCGACCCCATTGGGATTCGGTTCAGAAGAATTTGTTGGAACTTGAACGCCATCGACTGTCACGGCCTGAAATAAAGAGAATAATACTCCAAGTAATAATTAATCAGTTTTCAAATTAAAATTGAATTGCACTCGTTTCTTCAGACGAAAAAATTCCCGGTCATTTTCCTTTTTTTTCTCAGTTAACAAAAACTTTTGACGGTTATTAAATTTGAAAAATTCGAACTTTTAAAGCTGCAATATTTTTTCCTTTAAAGCAAACAAAACTGAACAGGAAATTAAGGTACTCAAAGTGGAACTCTTTTGAATTGTAAACTTGTAAAACTGAAGCTAAACAAATTTTAATTCAAACCTTTGATAATTTACACTTTTAATTGAACGATTCTAAATTAAATGCCTTATAACTACGAAATAAAAATTTGTGCTATCTTTTTCAGTGCTCCAAATTGAAGAATTAATCAACAAATAAACTTGTAAATGTTTAAAATTACATAATTATAAGCAATTTCAAGTCGTTTCATATTAATAATTCATAAATTGTTCTTTATACATTAAACTTCAACACTTTCACTTAAAAATTCAGATTTTTTTTATATAAAAGAATCAAAGTTGTAACGTTCAAAGTTTTAATTTAGCACTTTGAAATTGTAGCGATTCAAAACTATTTCAAACAATTCAGTTTCAACTTGTTTAATTCGAAATATTTGTTTTATGATTGCTTATATTAAATGAACAGTAAAATATTGACAAATATTCAAAAATGGTTCTTTTTTAATTAAAAAGGTTTAAATTGAATGGGTTAAAAATTGAATTCTAAAATTAATTAATTAATGTACATTTACAGTTAATTAATTTAAAATATTGTTGTTTGCCACAAACTTTCAATTTCGAACACTTAATTTTTAATTGTTCTTCAAGACTGCATTTTGAAATTCCTAAAATTAGAAATGTACGCTTAACAATAAAAATCTAAAATGGAATATTTTAAAAGTTCAAGATTTTAGAATTCCTCATTGTAAACCCAATGATTTCATAATTGAAAAGTTACTTTAATTAAACATTGGAACAAAAGTTTAAACGAGCGTAACATGTGACATGAAATCTGTGATATTTCAAGTGATTGGATAGATTGCTCTTCTAGATAATTGTAAAATTGCTGGTCAAAACATAAATTCACTGTAATTTCTCGGATACCGATCAAGAAACCACCCAGAAATTAAATGACTTAAAATGCTTCAAATTCTGAAAGTTTTGTTTTGTGCTACAAAAGTAAAATATTTTAGATTTCACAAGCAGCGTATGTTATTTTAAATAATTTAAGAGCAGTATAAAGTTAATGCAATGAATGAATCATACTATTGAAAAGGAATTCCAAAATTTTTGTATATATAAAAACGCGTGAATTTAGATTAAAAATTGACGCGACCATGAAACATTAGACCGATGAGACTCATTAGACAATGCCCTAACCTCAAATTCGGCATTTTGGAAATTAATTAAAATTAAATATGCACGTAAAAGATCCGGGAGGATAAATTTAAGATTTTCCTTATCATTTTAAATTCTAAATGTTGTAAAATACGAATAATTATACATTAAATATAGCAATGTCGCTCTAAAAAGACCAAATTTGAACATACCTTCTGTTCGATACACTCGACAATTACGGATGGATATTTTCGACTCAGCCACCGGAAAAATGCGGGTACACCCATGCTTATTGAGAAACAGGATTTACTACACTTGAACTAAATATATTCACTGCGGTTTTCTTTAATATTTGTCACTTTCACTTCGTTTGGATTGCACTTTTGTTTTCAGGGTTTTATGCCATCGTACATAACATAACCCCAAAAGCAAAATTTGGCTTTCGATCACAGCGTCACATTCACCAGTCGGTAACATCAATCTTACCGACCGTGTAGGTCTCTTGGCACAGATTTCAAAAAGTTTGTTTCCTAATTTTTGTTTATTATAATAATACCAACCATTTCAAAAATACAACCAAATATGTCATTAGTAATTATAACTTATAGTCTTTGAAACTGAAGAATTTTAAATTATAATTTTTCACAGTAATATTATTAGTCACTAATCGTTTCCTCAGACTTTGGCTAGAAAAGTCTAAATGGAAGTTTCGCGTTCGGAAAACTTCCAGTGGCAATATTGTTCCTTGATGTTTAAGAAAAATGTTGATCAAATTTGAGCCAAATCGTTTACTTTGTTTGAAAGATTCGAGCGATTTTGTTTTACCGCGCGCGCGGGTTCGAGTTCTTTTTAGAAATGCTTTTTAGAAATGCCTAGTCATTCCTCGTAGGAAAAAATCATTTTTTTAATTATGATTTTTACATACAAAGGAGACTTCGAAAACAAAACAAAAGAGAATTCGATTCAATCTGAACAAAATTTTGAATCTGAATGAATCCGCACTCTGATTCATTCGACAGCATTTGTATTCATTCGGATTGAAAATTTTGTCCGGATTGATTTTGATTGGAAGTCCTTCATTAAATGTCTTATAGAAACCTATAGAAATGGACAAAAGGGTATATCGAACCATATAGAGCCATACGAAATTTAATCAATTTTGTATGTATCTATATGGTTATATATATCCTTTTGTGCATTGGTACAAGTTTCTATAAGGCAATTAATAGAGGAAGAACGGATTAAGTCGCATTAATTTTTAATCGACTTGAATTGAACGAAATGTAGCATTTTTTGGAGGGTTGGTTCGAATACAGATTTCGGAATAATTCGGAATGATTCGGAAGATCTGATACTTTCGCCAGGGAAGTGTCTCAAATCCAGCTTTTTAATCACTGTTGGCTTATATTAAAGTGCAATTTCAGTTTAAAAAACGTCTCTTTTGTATGTTAAAATGATACACTTGAGTTTTTGTTGAAAACAATGCTTATAACAATCACATACATTCTTTTTTAAGCAATCTCTTGTTTAATCATCGCAAGGTCATTCCACCAAAAACTTGAGAAAAAATAATTTTTTCCTATAAGGAAACGGCAATTTTTGAGCAATTGTTTACATGAATTAATTGTTAATAGCAATCTATAACCTTCATGTTTTATATAGCTCAAAGTATGTAAAGTCAGAAGAATCTATTTAGTTCCCTCCATTAAATTTCTTATGGAAACCTATACAAATGGACAAAAGGATATATAGAACCATATAGAGCCATATAGAAATTTTATACATTTTGTATGGCTCTATATGGTTCTATATATCCTTTTGTCCATTTGTATAAGTTTCTATAAGACATTTAATAGAGGGTTATGATAAAAACTCATTTATTGAGAATTTTTTCATGAAAATGTTAATAAGAACTTTAAATGTTAACTTACTTTAAATTTTTGTTATAAATTATGACTCTCATCGAAAATATTTGTAACTATAGCGTTAAACAAACAATTTTCTTCTATATAAAAATGAAATACTAGTAAGAATTTGTTTATGAAATTTGTTAATAATAATGAAGTGAAATATTAATAACACAGTCGAAATGGCCAATTTTGTCACTTTTTTGGTTTATATATTGTTGCTCTTTAGCAAAATTAAAAAATCTGAAACAACAATTTTCTTAAAAATTTAATCATTTCTGAAAAAAAAAACTCAAGACGGGTTAAGAAATACGCGTCTGCGGGGGATTAGTATATCTGATTATGTCGACTCGAGTAGAGTGCGCGCAAGCGACAATAAAAAATGGCTCGAATCTTGAATCTTTTAAACAAACAGAACGATTTGGCTCAAATGTTGTCAACGGCTTTCTTAAACATCAATAAGGAGCAACTTTGTTCGGGAGAAAAGTTATTTTCAAAACATAAATGATCATCGGCAGAGGTTTTTTCTATTTGCAAACAAACGAGGTTGTTTCGTCGAGTAGAAGCCGAGTTTTCGCGATTTTTCTTTTTTTAATAAAACTCAATGTTTTTTTGTTGCTAAAATTTAAAAACCGGAAGTTTTCATTGTAGAGAAATCAGTCAATGACTTTTTAAAAAGTAATTGATTTCCATACATTATAAACTTTCCAATTTCTTATTTTTAGTAAAAACCTGCGGTTTATTAATCGTTTTAACCACCTCGTATGGTTTTAACTATATCCAAGTAAAACTACTTCCTCGTGAATAATTAGTGGTTCGATAAAGAAATATATAGGGTATGTTCCGATTTGAGTATATGAGAGTTTTTTAAAGTTTCAAAGTTGGCAATGCCATGTATAAGCATAGGCATCATTGCGCACCGGCAGCCTATGCTTATACATTGGCATTGCCAACTTTGAAACTTTAAATAACTCTCAACTGCTCAAATCGGAACATACCCATATTTTATCTGTTAAATTTGGTAACAACTTGAGAAATTATCTATACAGAGGTTATAGGTTAATGGCAAAGGCAAAAAAAAGGAATCTTTTTAGACGATTTTCGACTGTAAAAGCCAAAGCTCAAACTCAAAGGCATTGCGCGATAAGAAGTTACAAATATACCAATCACAGATTATTCGTGAAAGTATCTGTCGAAAATAACTGTCGAATATAATAAGAGCCTAAGGAATTCCTAGTGGAAGTAGTGGGAGAAAGAAACAGAGAGACTTGAAAGAAACGAGTTTCTGGTCCATAAAAAATCTGATGGATAATTATTGTCTCTTTCTCTGAAATGGAAGAACCACAAACGGTAAGTCCATATGTTCTTTTTCCATTCCTATTATTTATAGTATTTACTGATTCTATTAGTTCTAAATTTATAAATTAAGGGAAAACCAGAAACGTCAAAAAAGTGTCTACTCGTGTACTGTCAAATCTGCCACGTGCGTGTTTGAAAACAAACAGGTTTTGATTTTAGACCTAGCCTCTACTTCAGGATTTTTTTTCGTCTTTTTCACGAAAAATTGAATGACGTGTCTTGTTCGAAGTCAAAAAGTATCTTTTGTGAAGACAGAAGGTATAGTTATGTGTATTTTGTTCTTGTTGATATTTAAAATGTTTATCGAAATTGTTTTTTCCATTGTTGTATAAGTTGGAAATTTGATCATTTATAGAGATTTTGGAGGTGCTGTCGATATTTTTTTTATTTTTTGTGGTCTATAAGTGGTAAAAATTAAAATAATTTAAATTAAATATATTTAAGATACTATAATTTTGTAAAATCTGTGAAATGAATTACTTGTTTTGAGTTTTTAGGTTATGTTAGTCTTGTGATTTCGTAGATTTTATTTGTAAACAATTATCTATTTTTTATTATGTGTCCAGAATTAAAACGAAAGATCTGAGTTAAATATCTATTGGAAAAATTCATCATTAACAAAACAATTTTTAAATAAGAAAAATATTGAAATTTTTGTATTAAGTATACATTTTTATTTTGTAATCCTTCTTGCAGTTTTTTTATTCAGATTAAATTTGTTACTTTAAGATTTGATATTCTTTAAAACTATGAAGATGAAAACCAATTTTTTCTTATTTCAGTTGGAAAAAAGTGAATCACATTCCGAAGAAATGGATTTGTTCAGCGCAAGTTTATTAGATCGACTGACAAATTTGCCACGGGATCCAAATTTGATTTTAAGACCTTTAAATACCAAGGATTATGAAAAAGGTAACAGTTTAGTACGTTTAATCGATTAATTTTATAAGACAATCTTAAAAAATTAAATAAATTACTGAATTATATTACTAAATTAGGATTCTAGAGCCTTTTCAATTCGAAAGCTTTCCAAATATACATATAAAATATTTTACAGAAATTTAAACTGAAAATCCGATAATAATTTGAGGCTAATCACTCTTGAAATCTGGTTGACAAGCTTTCATGGAATCTGAAATCGTTTGAAATCATCAAAATCTTAGAGAAATGTTATAAATCTTTTATATCTTTTGGAATCTTTCAAATCTTTATGGAATCTTTTGAAATCGTTGTAAAATCTCTTAAATTTTTGTCAAATCTTTTGAAATCTTTCGGAATTCTTTGTGAATATTTTTCAAATCTTTTGAAGTCTTAAAAATCTTGGCAGAATGTTTGATATCTTTTGGTATCTTTAAAGTCTTTGTAGAATCTTTTAAAATCTGTTATGTCTTTTGAAACAGTGGTAAAATCTTTTGAAATGTTAAAAAATCTTTTTAAACTTTCTGAAATCTTTTAATATCTTTTAAATTCTTCTGAAATATTTTTAACCCTTAACTGGCACTATGGGTAAAAAATACAGTATCCATTTTTCGAACTCGAATTAACCGTACTAAATTCGAGAAAATGGATCACGTGTCGAATTTTACCAATAATTGAAATCACTAACTAAATGTAAAGTGGGTTAGTATAGAGCGGCATACATTGGGCACCCGCTCAAAGTAGACCTTGTAAAACTGAGGGATCTTATTTACCTGCTGTGTCGTCAGTGAACAAAAAAGTGATTTTCAACAAAAATTTGTGCCATTGATATTACTGATTTTCGTTCAATTTGCAACGTAAGTTTATCATCTAAAGTGAAATAAATTTTTTTTTCATTATTTTGCACGCTTACAATCGAATAAATCTACGTAAAAAAATTCAACGACTGTGTAGATTTGAAAGAGTAATTACAACTTTGAAAAATTGTTTTTTATATTACTTTTGTATTTTTTATTTTTCAATAACTATTGTTGGGCATTCAAATAAAAATAAATTGATTTTAACGTAAAAAATATGGTGTTTTATTTGACCATAAAATCGAGTTTTCAGGCAAAAATATAAAAAATTACGTGAGTTATGAATTTTTTAGCAAAAAAACTCACTTTTTGTCGTTTTGTTTCAAATATATTTTTAACTGACTTAAATTAAACTAATGACTATAAAACCGATTCCATTTTTTTTTTAATATCTTAAACTAAATTACATCATTTTGTTGTGCAAAAATATACCCGCTACGCGGGACATGTTTGAACACGTGGGGTAAAACACCCGCTGTGTCATTTACGTAATAAGAAGAAGTTATGCCAGTTAAGGATTAAACTGTTTCAAATCCTTTATGAACACTTTTGAAATCTTAAAAATTGTTGTGGGATCTTTTAAAATCTTTGTGAACTGAACTCTTTTGAAATCTTATAATCCTCTCTGAACTATTTTTTATTCTTTTGAAATCCTTGTAAATTTTTTTTAAATCTTTCTGAAATCTTTTTGAACTGTTTCAAAATCTTTGTGAACTCTTTTTAAATCTTTGTAAAATATTTTAAGTCCTTTAAATTCTTTAAAATCTTGGCAAAATGTTTGGCATCTCTGACATTTTTGGGTAGCTTTAAAATCTTTTTTGAATTCTTTAATCTTTAATATCTTTTGGAATAATTAAAATCTTTGTAAATTTCTTTGAAATATTTCTGAAATCTTAGTGAACTCTTTCAGAATCTTTTAAAATCTTTGTAAATTCTTTAGGAATTTGGTGAAATCTTTCTAAAAATCTTTGTTACTCTTTTGAAATCTTATGAACACTTTAGGAATCTTTATGAACTCTTGAAATAGTTGTAAAATCATTTAAATTATTTTAGAATTTTATGAAACCTTTCACAATCTTTTTTGAAATCTTTGTGAAGTCTTTGGAATCTTTTTAAAAAACGTTTGAAGTCTTTTGAAATCTTTTAAAATCTGGCGGAAATGACCCCGCACTAAATGTATGGGAAAATGGCTTTCGGTGGATTTAGCTGAAACTTTGTAATTTTTAAGGTTATACATGCCGGATGAAATATCCGTTAAAAAATCCAAAAAAATGGACAGTTTTAGCGTTATGCGGCGCTAAGCGCTCAAGATCAGTGAATAAAACGAATTACAACGGATTTTGTTACAAAAGCAATGTCAAAATAGAAATCACGGTTCAGATCGTGGTCTGTCATATTTTCGCCAACACCGTTGACTCATATAGCGCGCTTCTCAAAACGATCAAATGCTAAGCGCCCAAGATTTTAACCTGACTAATTAATCACTTCTTTAAAGGCCTTTGAAAAAGTGATTTCTTAGTCAAGTTCAAATCCTCTGCGCTTAGCGTTTGCCCGTTCTGAGAAGCGCGCTATATGAGTCAACGGTGTTGACTC
>NC_046661.1:112254367-112260211 GCF_010883055.1 Belonocnema kinseyi | reverse complement strand
TCTTAAGATCTATGCTAAAAACAAAGAGCAACTACATCTAGCTCTAGGGATTGTCGAACGATATACTAAGGAAATTGGAATGGAATTTGGGTTAAACAAATGTGCCAGGGTTTATTTGAAGCGAGGAAAACTTAATGGCATCCTTGAAGATCCTGAGCTCGTTGATAGAAGCGCTATACGACACCTTTGTGCTGGAGAGACTTATACATACCTGGGCGTGCTACAGAGCCGCATTCAGGATGTGATATCCATTAAGGATACTCTCCGAAGCAGATACAAACGTCACATCGGGCAAATTTGGTCTTCCAAACTGTCGGCGAGGAACAAAGTATCTGCAACGAACATGCTTGCCGTCCCGGTACTACTCTATTCATTTGGAGTAGTTCCATGGACGAAGAACGAGCTCAGATCCCTTGATATCGGGACAAGAAAGGTTATGCACATGAACAAAAAGCATGCATGTTAGGTCTTCCGTTCCGCGACTGTACATCTCACGCCGTCAAGATGGTCGCGGAATATTGAGTCTTGAATGTCTTCCCAACAGGATTATTCTGGGTTCAGCACATAGAGTTGCAAATGGAAGAGACCCTTTTCTTAAAATGGTCAGGAATTCCGAAGAAGTGGGCAAACGAGCGTTACTGTACAAAGCAGCGGAGGAGGCTGCTGAAACACTCGGACTTTACTTCAGTATTATGGCTGAGCAAAATGCATCAAATCTTATCTATTTCGAGTACTCACTCTTGAAAGCCCGGATTAAGAAAGCACAAGAGAAAGACTTTCGTGAACAGTTCCTCGATAAGAGGATGCACGGTATCTTCCACAGAAATGTGAAGGATCGGTCAATGTCTTGTGAGCTAACGTTTGCTTTCCTTAAATCGCCCGGATTGAAGTCTGGTACGGAGGGTTTCATTTTTGCATGCCAAGACGGTGTCATTTCCACCTTAACATACCGTCGCCAGATTTTGAGCCAAGACATTCCTGATAATAGCTGCAGGGCGTGCCATGCACCTCCCAAGCATTTAGCTCACATACTATCTAGTTGTCCAACTCACGCGGGAACAACCTACATTCAAAGGCACAATGCGGCACTAAGAGTGCTTTATTACCATCTCTGTCACTCTTACGGCATTAATCTTAATGTCGCTCCTCTAGATGCTCCTAGGGAAATCGAGTCAATTATCGAGAATGGAAAGTGCCGCATATACTGGCACTTTATATTCTCGACAATTGTTTTTGTTGTTCACTCGAGGCCTGACATGGTTCTTCTTGACTTCGAGAAGCGAACCATGTTCGTTATCGAATTTGCGGCACCAGTTGACAAAAACATCATAGCCAAGGAGAATGAAAAGAAAGAGAGGTATCGAGACCTTATGAGGGAGTTGCAACGATTGTATCCGGAATGTTCTGTTAAACTAATCGTCCTTATCACCGGCGCTCTTGGAGGTGTCAAGCTTTCACTCGCTAATGACCTAAAAAGCATCCCTGCGTGTCAAAAATATGCCAAAACACTTGCGGGAAAAATGCAGAAGGCGGTAGTCCTAGGGTCGCTCCGTCTTCTTAGGATACACGAGGCTTTTGCTGGATCGTCGTATTGATTCCGTTACAGACTGTAACCACCTATCTCACGGTCGTGAGACGTGGTTGTGGTTGAAATTTTACCGCGGTGCGATTTTCGAGATTAGCACCCGCTCCCGGCGAAATCCTGCGGTTGTCCTTATGACAAATTTTTAATTATATATATATATATATATTTCGAACTTGAATAGCAAATTTAAATTATTTTGAAATTTGGGAGCTTTTAAAATTCGCATTCTTTCCAAAGTTGATCACTTCTTTTTCTGGATATTTTTGAAATTCAGAATTCGTAACGTTTTTAAAATTTCTGTAATTTTTTATTTCAGATCGTATTTTCATTGAAAAAGTTGAAACAGTGTGATTTTAAGCAAATACAAGGAATACTGATTCTTTAAACATGTAGTTGTGGATTCTACTTTGTACATTTCTTCTAAAGTTCAGAAGCTTTAAAAATTTTAATGTTTTTAAATTTTTAGGGACTTTTAAATTTTGAACAGTTCTATTTTTTTTTTGAACCGTTTTTCAATTTAAAATGCTTTTCAAGTTTTTGACTTTTTCGAATTAAAAGTATGTTTCAAATTTTGAAACTGACATTAAACGACCTTCTTTCCTAATATTTATGGTGTTTACAAGTTTTTGTTTTCTCGAGAATTCAGGTATTCTTGAATTTTAAGTGCCTTTAAATGTCAGGTGCTTCTATATTTGTAATTCTCTCAAATTCATACAGATTACAATTTTTTTAACTTTTAAACTTTAGCGTTTTCATATTCTATTGTTGCTCGTATTTTTTAATCCATTTAAATTTCGCACACCTTTAATTTTAACAAATCTTATAAAATTATGTTTTTCAAATTTGAGAAATTTCTAAACAACGTTCGGTTTCGAAGTTAAACACCTTCAAATTCTAAGAGTTCATACATTTTTTATTCTTAAAAATTTGACTATTTCCAAATTTCGTTCGTTTTTTTATTAAAAAATTCTTCTTATTTTGAGATCTTTTACATCTTTTAGACTTTAAAATTTAAGTATTTATACATTCTTTCTATCAAAATGCAATGCCTTTCGATTTTCGACAAATGTACTAATTTTTGAGGTTCTACATTTTCTTTTTCTATATTTTGAAAGTTTACAAAAATATACAACACAATTTAAAATTTACAGTTAACTGAATTTCGGGTACTTTGAATTTAAAGCTCCTTCAAGTTTTTATTTTTCGAATATCAAAAATTTAAGTAAATAAGGCATTTTAAACATTCTGAAAACTTTCCGATTTTTGACGTCTAAAGTCGCATGATTTAAAAAATCTAAGACTTTCGAAATTCAGATTTAAAAATTTTTTTCGGATTTCACAAGCCTCAAATTTCGAGTGTTTTTAATTTAAAAACTTCTTTATATTTCAGTCTCTTTTAAATTTCAGATATTTGTACACTTCTTACGAATTAAAATTATATTATTTCAATATTTTAAAACAATGTCTATTTTTTTAAATGATTTAATTTTAAATAGTTTAACTTGTTTTTCCAATGCTTTAAAATTTATTTTCAGGAGGAAGAAGCCGCGGAAGGAATACAAAATACTAAAGAATCTCTCGACATCGGTTGGGAAGACGGAGAATTTCAACCGCTAGAAGAATTTCCACCTCTAGAACCAGGTAAATTAAAAAAAATTGTCATTATTTTAATATTTTACATAATTTCCTTATTTTCTTTCTACCATAATCATTACAACTTTATTTCTGTAGTTGTTGTTGGACCAACCAACAGATTAGAAGACGCAAAAAAGAAACGCGAAGAGCGAAAACTGGCCCGGCAACGTGAAATGGAAGCAAAAAGAGCCGAGAGACTGAAAAGCAACCCATCTCTCCAGAAAAGTCTAATTTAAGTAAAGAAATGCCATTAATTAAATATTTAAGCAACTAAATGATTGAAAACTTAAATAAGCAATTGACTAAGTAAGTAATTGAATTATTTAGCAGTACAGAGTACAATAATTTCAATTGAGTCATTGATTAATTTATTAATTAAATCATTCAACGGCTCAATAATCAAATAAGATAAAAAGTTAAACAAGTGTTTAGTAACTAATTAACTCCTGTATAGTATCTTTATATTATATCACGTTTTTTTCTGACGCGGGAACGAGTTTCCCATTTTTTTATCTCTTCCGAGAATTTTATCTAATTTTTGCGACATAATGATGAAGGACTAGTGATTTCAATCAGTTTTTGTAAAATCCTTTTACATTACCTTCTTAAAAAATATATATTTCGTCGAATTTTACAATCTCTTCCAATTTTTCCATTCTGCCGAGAAATATAACGGAAGTATTTATTTAATTTCATTTACCCATTGTTATTTTTGCTTTTAATTTTGACAATTTTGAAATTCAGGTGTATTAAATTATGAAGGATCTTAGAGATTGGAAACTATTATAAGTGAGATTGTTCCGGATTCTCGGGAAATCGAGTGTTCATTTGATTCGCGTTTCCAGGTTCTAGTTTAAAACCCAAACTTTCGTAGAAAGGAATCAACTTGTCTTTACAATCGAGCGATAATTTATAACATTTTAGCTGATGAGAGAGATGAGTTACGGCCGCCACAAGGATTTTTCCCAGCTGTTGTCCTCGATTGTTTGTGTTCACAACGACGTCTTCTAGTCTGCCACGCTTAAATTTAAAATTAATTTTCGAAATTTTCTTTTTGGAAATTTGACTGAGAATGTTAGAGTTTAGAATGTGGAGAGTGATTCGCTTGAAATATGAGAATGAAACTTACCAAGGCACAGTTGTGAATGAATTTCTGCTCCACTACCAAAGTCGCACTTCCTATTACTTTCCCAGAATTTTGGTCTTCTATTACGATCACGTAATAACCACCAGCGTTCTTCATTTTTGCGAATCTACCTATGAATTTAAGTTTATACATTTTTAGATATTTAATTTTTTGGGCACTTTTAGTTTAATTTAATTGTTTAAAGCCAGTTTTTTTACTTACTTAGGAACTGATCTTTTCCTACTGATCCGACTTCGGTGAGTTGGCTCAAAAGTTGAGTAAAACCTGTTGAATAAAATATATTTTTTTATGTTTTGAAAATTGAGATATTTTTCAAAAGATTTTAGAAAATTTTAAAGATGTCAGAATATTTTGAAAAATCTGATAAAAGTTTTATAATTTCAAAAAAGAGTTCACAAAGATTTAAAAAATATCATCAAGATTTCAATGATTTGAAAAATTCTAAAAGGTTTTAAAAGAGTTTATTAAGACTTCAATGATATAACAAAAATTCAATTTGAAGTTCGCAAATTTCGCAAAGAAACTTGTTAAAGATTTCAATACGAAATCAATTCGTGCTAAGAAGACCATTAGACCAAGGCGCCTCAACTGAGAGGAGCATATTAGCTTCAAAAAGTTGGAAAAAATTCCATTAATTTGAAAAAAAAAATATTTCAGAACGATTTAAAGAGTTCATAAAGTTTTAAAAGTTTTTAAAAATTTAAGAAATATTTTACAACAATTTCAAAGATTTTAAACAAGTTTACAGCGATTTTAAAATATTTCAAAACATTCCAAAAATGTCTCGACGATTCCGAATGATAATAAAGACCTAATAAAGGACCCCGCACTAAATGTATGGGAAAATGGCTTTCGGTGGTTTTAGCTGAAACTTTGTAATTTTTAAGGTTATAAGTGCCGGTTGAAATATCCGTAAAAAAAATTTAAAAAAATGGACAGTTTTAGCGCTATGCGGCGCTAAGCGCTCAAGATCAGTGAATAAAATGAATTACAACAGATTTTGTTACAAAAGCGATGTCAACATAGAAATCACGGTTCAGATCGTGGTTTGTCATATTTTCGCCTATACCGTTGACTCATATAGCGCACTTCTCAAAACGATCAAACGCTAAGCGCCCAAGATTTTAACTTGACTAATTAATCACTTCTTTAAAGGCAGAAATGGTACCTAAAGTAACATTAGTAACTAGTGCGCACATACCGATAATAACATTCTGCTCTTCGCAAGAGGGTTGAACGCTAAGCGCTCAAGATCAGCAAATAAAACCAATCCTAGTAACTTTAGCGACAAAAGCGATGTCACTATAAGAATTACGCATCAGAAAGTAGTCAGTAATATGTTTAGCCAAACCAATGTGTTATATTGCGCGCTTCGCGAAACGATCAAACGCTAAGCGCCCAAGATTTGAACTTGACTAAGTAATTACTTTTTTAAAGACAGAAATGGTATCCAAAGTAACATTAGTAACTAGTGCGC
>NC_046661.1:112252465-112254267 GCF_010883055.1 Belonocnema kinseyi | reverse complement strand
AAGCGGCATCAATCTCCCTATGCACCCAACTATTTGCGGATGAACCTTTAAGATTTCCAAAAGACAGATGATAAGTCTATGGGAGGTCGAATCGAAAGCTTTTCGATAACTAATCCAGGCCATCGATAGGTCACGCTGGTAGAATGCTGCATCTTTGCAGACACATCTATCGATGAGCAGGTTCTCCCGACATGCGGCTACGCCTTTCTTTGAGCCTCGTTGTTCATACATTTCTTGCCACACAGATTCAATTGCCCGAACAATCCTATCTTTTAGGATAGCTGTGAATATCTTATAAAGTATGTTCAGACAAGTTATTGGCCTGTAATTCTTCGGGTCAGCTAAGTTGCCTATTTTCGGCAGGAGTATTGTGCGCCCTTCCACCAACCACTCTGGAATCGGCTCTTCCGACTTCAAATATAGGGTGAAAATACGGTCCAAATGCAGATGGGTTGAAGAAAACTTCTTCCATCAGAAGATTTTGATACAATCTGGTCCCGGTGCGGAATAGTTCTTCATCCTTCTTAATACTTTTTTCACCTCCTCGATAGTGATGGGTGGGCATTCTTTATCAGGTTTTATGAGGGCGACACACAATTCCTTATAGCTATTTATATTTTCTGAGTCTTTGTCCAGTCTATGTTGCACTTCGTAGACTTCTCTCCAAAATACTTCGACCTCCTCTGGTATGGGTGGGTGTTCGACAGTAACTGGAGGGTCTTGGAAGAGTCAAGATAGGTCAGAGTGAAACTGTTGATTTTCTCTGACCCACCTCTCCCTCCGCTCTAGACTTCTCTTAGCGTCAGATAGTATCCGTATACTCTCAACAATATGCTGCCTGATGGTCAGCAGCTTTGACTTGTTAAGTGTGTGATAACGGGTCCGAAGTTCGCGCGCGAACTTTCGAACCTTGGCGGTAAAATTCCTGCCAGATGTGATCTAGTCAATGACACATTGAATGCGGGACGCGTACTGTCTTGCCCAGCCTATCTTTATGGCAAGTTGATGCATTCGTCTTTTGGTCTTATGATCAAACGTTGGTTTTGTTTTACGGTTCGCATTTTTCAAAGCTCTTGCTGCACTATACACACAATAATTGATATCCCAGAGGTCAGATTCTCCGGAAAAATGTCCACGAAGCTCGTCATCCATTTCAGCCAGATCTTTAGGCTTGAGAGAAACCTTGGTGTTGATGTTTCTCCGGGTCGTAAAGCATCGCTCTTCATCTATTGGATACCTGCCCGCGGTTGGTCTTAGTGTCGCCTCTCTTTCTCTGTTGCCGGCTTGTTCTAGCTGTGGTAGAGTAGGCATTCTGCTTACATAGCCCCTTTTACGGAGTAGTTCAGCATGGTTTCGCAGACGTTGCTAAAGGTCCCGAGATTTCGCAGATCCATCGCATTGAATCCATTTTTATTGGCCGACCCATTGTCGGGAGCCCTGCGTGTTCTGCTATTTTATACCGCACTTACTACAACTATGTTTGGTGTTGTCATTGTTGTTCCTACGAGAAGCTAGGGAAAGGGGTTCGTCCATCCTTGTAGAGCCCCGCATGCAAGGATAAGGCTACGTACTCTGAGAGCTCGCCCGGTATCCCAGAGTCACCGTTCTAGACACCTCACCCAGGTGCCATTCAGATTTCGGCACGGTTTTCAGACCTCCGCTTGGTGGTTAAAATTCCTTCGGGACCACCCCTGGACAATTGTCCGTGACTGCCTATTTATTTTTGTAACCACATTCAGCAGAAACTCTTGGTACAGGGACGCTCTATCCGCAACCCGAGGACGCGTTCGGTGGCTTTGTCA
>NC_046661.1:112216402-112252365 GCF_010883055.1 Belonocnema kinseyi | reverse complement strand
TAGTATTTATGGAGTAAAATGAAGCAATTTACTTTTGAGATTAGTTCCTGGTTCCAAAACCTATAAATTTGTATTTAAAAAAACCTATTAAAACAAAAAAAAATCAATATTAAGCAAAAATGTCATAGTTGATATTTTAAACAAAAAATGTATCAATTTACAATAACACACAGTTGTATTGTTAACCAAAAAAATGGAATTTGTACTAAAAACAAAACGAATTTTCTAAAAATGTTGAATTTTCAAGAAATGACATGAATTTTCAATAAAGTAATTCAACTTTCGACCAAATAGAATAATTTTCTATTACGTATTTGAATTTCCTCTACAAAAATATGAATTTTCTACAAAGCAGTTGAATTTTTAAAAAAATTTAATTTTTATCTAAACCAAAAAACAAAAAGATGAATGTCAAACAAAACATTTAAATTTTCAATAAACATTTTTTGAATCAAGAATGAATAAAAATCTCAATCTAATTGCTGAATTTGGAAGTCAAAAAGACCAATTTTCAACAAAACAGTTGAATTTTCGGTATCATATTATGTGAAACAATCAGTAGAAAAAAGTATGTTTTTCAACAAAAAGAACAAAATTCACGATCCTAAATAAAATTCCCTGTTTTTTTTTTCGGTTTCCCAGTCCGCTAGACATCTTGAGAGTCAAAAAGCATCTAAATTCAAAAAGTGCTTAAAATTAGAGAAATAGAATACCTAAAAATCGTATAAATTGAAAAAAAGGATACTAACCGGTTTTTCCTCGAGGCTAATCCAAGGTTCGTGAGCTTGCGGAGAATGAGAAGAAGGCGAGGTATTGCTCATGTTCGCTGAAGCTCCGGTCGAAGGTTGTTGTTCCAAATCACCCCAATCTCCAGTTTCCCAGGAATCCCAATCGTTTTCTGCTGTCGCAATCGGCATGACCTGGGGATCGTGATCGTGGTCATGTTCTAAAGAAGTCATACTTGTCGCACTACTCGTCGTCGCTGTCGTGCTCGCACTACTTTGGGAACTACTTGCTTGTTCTGAAAAATTAAAATAGCGAAAATATAAAAGTACAACCAAAAATTTCAGTCAATCTGAAATACAAAATGTTCCAATTGAGACGAAACAGAAAATAATATTAAACTTAGACAGAGTATCTACCCTATGGATGATTTTCAATGCCCGGTCAATTATAAATTTTTTTCCAAACAATTTAAAAGG
The DNA here is from genome assembly GCF_010883055.1 of Belonocnema kinseyi. Lineage (NCBI taxonomy): Eukaryota > Metazoa > Arthropoda > Insecta > Hymenoptera > Cynipidae > Belonocnema > Belonocnema kinseyi. The sequence goes on along the minus strand of NC_046661.1, from coordinate 112,251,163 downwards.
ATTAAATTTATGATTTAAAATATTTCTGATTTGGAACAAGGAATATTGGCAAATAACTAAAATTCTGAGTTGGAACATCAGATAATTTATATCACAAAAATTGCCATTTTTACCTAGAAGAGAGAACTTTGTAGAAGAATTATAATTCTAAATTTCGAGCACAGATTTTTTTTTAATTCGTTTCTTCTAAATCAGAATTAAAATTAGTTTCCAAAATTCCCGCTGCATGTCAACAAATCTCTGTTCCAACTCAAATTAACTATTTGCTTGAAAATTCACATGATTGAGTAAAAATGAAGTTTTTTTAAATTAAAATGTTTTGTAGAGAATTAGTATTTTGGCCTGAAAATTCAAGTACCTAGGACAAAAAATATATAAAATTGCAATTATCTATAATAATTCAGAGGGTATAATTAGAAGAGGGTAGTTTCAAAATCTGACAAATTTTTATTTACAAAAAAAAAGTTTAAATTAAAATTCCGATTTGGAAGATGGAATTTTAAAAATCTGACGAATTCTGACTTGGAAAAGAATTCCCTGTTCCAAAGTCAGAATTATCATTCTTTCCGGGAATTTTGTAAAATATTTTATTTATTTATTTTCCGTCCACACGCAAAACATGTAATTCTTTTTAAAAATGCCTTATAACAAGTCATAACTAAATTCATTGCCAAAAATTCTGTTCAAAACCAAAATTCTATTTATTTACAAATTTTTATATTATAATTAAAAATTATAGTAACTCCCTTTTCCAAAAATTTCAAGAGTGAAGTTTTAAATTGTGAAGAATTCAGACTTGAAACATGGATTTTTTTAAATTTCTACTTCTAAATTAGAATGCAAATTGTTCTCTATAATTCATATGCCATGTAAAAAATTCTCTGTTCCACGACAAATGATAATTCTCTGTAACATATTAAATTTTTATTCTTTACCGAAACTCTCTGTCCTGAAATAAATATTATAATTCTTAACAAAATTTCTTGTTCTAAAGTGAACCAAAAATGAAAATTATAATTCTTTACATTATTTACGAAATTACGAAAATAGTTCAAGCCCAATTTCAAAATAATTATATTTCTATATTAAAATTTGATATTGCTACTTAGAATTATAAATCTTTTTTAAAAAATCCGTGTCTCGAAGTTAAAAATATAATTCTTTACTGAAATACCCTGTTCCAACTTAGTATTATATATATGTATTTTTTTAGAAAATTAACTGTTTCAACTCAGAATGGCAATTCGTTTGGAATATGATGTAAACCAAATTCATATTCCTAGTCATCTCCCGGTTTCTCGATCAGGTTAGGCACTCGGTTAGAGTATTATTAATTTTTAAAAACATATTTTAGATTCATTATGTAGTTTTTAGATTTTAAAATTGTACCTAAGGATGCAGGCTTGTTCAATAAAATTCTGGCATTGGACGATCTAGGAGTATCCGATTGACTTCGATAGAATTTCGCAGTCACGGCAGTTACGGCCCAACCGGCCCATGTCGCTGCTGCATTACTCAGGCTAGGAGTCGCAGTATTTACATCCGCCTCTGTAAGTAAAGATAGAAGAAAATTAGAAAATTTTAAGAAAAAAAGAGAGAAAATGGGAAGCAAGTTTTAAAACTGATACTATAAGGAATACTATATTCTTAATTGAAATACAACATTTGAGATAAAAAAAGTGTCTATAGTGGAATACATTTTGAAAAAAGTAACAAATTAGTGGCATATTTTTTTAAAATAATAAACTTATGTCGCATGAAATTAAAAAAAAATTCTTCAGGAATACAGAGTAAGAGAGTCAGATGAAAAATTTCAACTGGTAATATATATATTTTTTAATTAATAAACTTAAATATCAAATACTACATATAGAAAAATACATAAAATAATAAAGAATATGTAGTAACTTGAGTTGTTTTCTAGCATAAAATCCTACGGATTTGCAAATTATATTTACACAAATGAAATTAATTGCTAAACACATTCACTTTCTTTAGACATAAGGCGTAAATAATAATATTATAAAGAAATTCCACAAAAAAATATTTATATTTTTTCGCTCTATGCAGGTATTTTTAATTTTTAAAAGATTTTATTGTGTAAACTTTAAACCTTATTTATAGGAGTGATATTTTGATATTTTTGTTATCACTTGATGAAATTGTGTATAATTCTTTATTTAATTTCTTTTACCAGGGTTGCAAGAAAATTTTGGTTTTTAAATGCCAGGTATTTTCGAGGATTTTTCAAAAGTAATTTAAGAAGAAAATTCTGCAGCTCACATAAAATGAAATTAATTAAAATCTGATTTTAAATATTTGGAAAGGTAAATAAAAGATTAAAAAATAATTCCTCCTTCACTAATTCCAATAAAATTAATAACTTTTCTTCAAACAGAATAAATCTAATTTTGAAGTGTTTTTAATTCCCTGGAATTTCTATGTATTTTGAATTATTTAAAAATAAATTAGATTTAAATTTGATAGACGCCCATATCATTTCATTTTTAAACTCATCAACTTGCATTATTTTCAAATGAGAGAAGTTTTATATTCGCATGCGTTTTGAACTTGAGGTGGCTAAAATTGAAAATTTTGTTAAATAAAAGTTTTTTTTATAATAAAATAAAAGAACGTTTTAATTTAAATAGAGCCAAAATAAAAAAAAAATTTATTTAAAAAACGCTCAAATTAAAAAACTTCCAAAATTTATAAAGTTGTATGAATTTTAAAGACGCTTAGAATTCAAAAGCATCCGAAATTTAAAAAAACTTGGAAATGCAAGAAATTGATAAAGAGTGTAAGTTAAATTCAAAAGTTTATAAATTCAAATCCAGGCCTCGAACTCACTTCAGAGATAAAAAATAGTGTAAACAGTATCAAAAATTTGAAAAAATAGTGTCGAAATAGTATCATGAAAATTTCAAAGTATTAAACATAGATGTAGTCCGAATTTAATAGTGTAAAAAATTCATATTTATTTATTAGAGGCTTCACAGTCTTCCCTATTCTCCTCTTTTTCTTGTTTTTCTACTTTTCAGTTTAAAAGTCTACTATTAAACTTTAAGTTAAGAATTCATCTTCTTGGTTAAAAAATTTTATTATTTGGTTCAATATCAAATATTTGGTTAAAAATCGTCTTTTTTAACTGACAATACAACAATTTGATTGAAAATTGGTTTCTTTCTTAAATACAAATTTTGTTGGTTCAAAATTCAACTAACATATTTTGTTGAAAATTCATTTTTTTAGTTTGGAAATTCACCTCTTTCTCTAAAAATTTCACCTTTTTTGTTAAAAATGCAAATGCCTGGATAACAAATAATCTGTTTCGGACGAAAATTCACTTTTTTTGTGGAAAAATCAACTGTTTTGTAGAAAAAATAACTCTAAGGTTCAAAATTCATCTTTTTTTTAAGGAAATCAATTTTTTGATTGTTAAGAATGCAACTTTTTGGTTGAAACTTAATATGTTTTAATTGAGAATGCAAATATTCTGTTAAAGATTCATCCTTTTGGTTTAAAACTTTATCTCATTATGTAGAAATTTCACATTTAGTGGTTAAAAATGCAACTTTCTGGCCAAAAATGTATCTTTTTCTTTTGAAAATATTTTTTTTTTTGAAATTCAACTGTTTTGTAGAAATTTTGCCTCTTTCGGCTCGAAAATTCAACATATTGATTGAAAATTCATGTACTACTGAAAATTTAACTATTTGCTTGAAAATTCACATGATTGAGTAAAAATGAAGTTTTTTTAAATTAAAATGTTTTGTAGAAAATTAGTATTTTGGCCTGAAAATTCAAGTACTTAGGACAGAATTTAACTATATTGTAGAAAATTGATTTTTTTTTCAATTAAAAGTTAATTCTCTTAAATGTAAATTTAACTACTCTATTTTTTGTACAAAATTGATATTTTTAGTATAAAATTGCAATTATTTAATTAAACATTTTTAGAAACGGAAAAATATGAACTAAAAAGTAATAAAATAAAATTTGGTCCAACTTCGCATTCATTATTTTTTACACTTTTTGGTTTATAAATGTATGTATTTTGTCGAAAATTAGTATTTTCTGAAAAAAATCTTCTTCTTGGTTGCAAATTAAACTATTTAGCTAAAAATGGATGTATTTTGTTGAAAATCCAACTGTTTTGTAGAAAGCTCATCTTTTTGGTTAAAAATTAAACTTTTCGGTTTACAATTAATCTATTTTATTTAAACAACCAACTATTCTATTGGAAATTCATGCTTTGTGTTTCAATTCAATTGTTTTCTTTTTAAATTTAAAATGAAAATCTTTTCTTGGTAAAAATATCAACTATTACATTTTTGTCGAGAATTCATATTTTTTCGCTGAAAATTCTACTACATTGTTGAAAGTTTAAATACTTTGTTAATTAATACGAAACAGTAAGATTTATCCCCCTCCTATCTAACGTTATTTTTGGATCACCCCTGAATGAAATCACGACAAAAATGCAAAAAAAAGTGTCGAATAGTGTCATAAGCCTGCGCCCCGTAATTGAATTTCGAATAATTAACTCACCCATGGATTCACGAAGACTCGGATCAACAGAAACCCTCTCAAGCTTAGAAAGAAATCCGCGTATCGTCCGGAATGCATTGTCCCTCACTCCCTTGTCCAAATCTGTAGTCAAGGGACATAAAGCCGGCAAAATTCGCTGTGCCACTTCCTGGAGTAAATAATATTGCTGCGTTGCTGTCAATGCCAAAATGCTTGCGCTTCTTGCTGGAGGAAATGGATCTCTCGTTCCTCTAATAAATGCCCCTACTAATACCTGAAAATCAACAAAAATTCAATAAATGAAATATTAAAAGCTGAAATGCAGCATTCACCTAAGCAATTTCAAATAGAAATAGCCAAAATGTGACAATCTTTCTGATCCACATAAAAAATCACCTTCTGTCTGATTTGAGGATGCAAATGTTGTGCGATCTTCCCAAGACAAATTGTCGTATTTGTTCTGATGCCGCCCTGGTCGTCCTTCGATTGTAGCTTCGCAAAGTACCTCAAAACTTCCACATTGAGATTATTGTAATCTAACTTTGGTGCCAAGTAAACAATAGACTTCACAGTTTGCTCCCGTACTGTTGGATTCGTATCCAAAAAACCTCGAGCAACCTAATTATTTTAAAAATTCATAAAAATCAGTAGACTATATCTTTATTTGCCTCTGAATTAATGGAACATAATAAGAAATTTCAACTATTTTTGGTAAAGTTTTTTTTAAGTCTATTATATTTTGGGTAAGGAATTCATCTCAATTGTTTCAATTTTATATTTTTGGTTAAAATTTAATTATTTTTGTGAGAATGCAACTACTATTTTGTTACAATGTCGCAGTTTTTTTTTTATCAAAAATGTAACTACTTGGTTGAAAATTCAATACATTGTTAAAAATTCATCTTTTTGGTTGAAAATGGAACTATATTATTGAGAATTAGTTTAATGTTTGACTTAAAATTAATGATTGTGATAGAAAAATTATATATATATATTACATTTTTGATTAGAAATTTACCTCTTTTAGTTAAAAATTCAACTATTTGGTGGAAAATAAAATAATGTTCTTGATTGAAAATTAATCTTGTTGGTTGAAAATTCGTATTTTTGGGTTGAATTCAACTGCATAAAAATTCGTTCTTTTTTGTGTTGAAAATTAATGTTTTAAACTTAAAATTTAAATATTATATTTTTGATTGAATGCTTAGCTTTTCGAGTTGAAAATTCAACTACTTGGTTGAAAACTTGATCTATCTAGTTGAAAATTCATCTTTGTATGTTGAAAATTTAAATATTTGGTTAAAACTGATCTACTTTGTTAAAAGTTTAATTATTCTGTTAAAAATTCAACTATTTTGATAATTATTCGCCCTTTTGGACTAAAAATTCATCTTTTATGGTAGAAGAGTCATGTTTCTTGATTGATAATTAAGATTTCCTGATCAAAAATCAAATTTTTAACCCGTTGAGTTCACGCTTCTGAATAATAACAAAACGATCACATGGGGTCTAATGACTGATGTATCGTAGTAAAAAAAATTCTAGACATACCTTAATGCTTCTTCTTTATGATACAATCATTTTATTTTGTAAATTAGAATTTATTTTAATTTTTAATTTTTTGTTAAAAATTCATCTCGTTTGCTTGAAAGTTCAAGTATTTGGTTATTAATGCAATTTCTTGGTTCAAAATTAATTTTGTTGTTGAAAATTGGTACTTTTGGTTTGAAAATTCTTGTCTTTTGGTAGAAAATATATATATTTTTTTTTTTGAAAATGCAATATATTTCTACTTGAAACCTTAAGAATTTAAAGGGCATATTGGCAACTGAAATCATTCAAAATGTGAAGAAGAAAAACTTGAAATAAACGTAAAATCTGTGTTTAACCAATGGCTACGTTACTTTCGGGGATGGGTGGGGGGGGGGGGCACACGAGGGGTAAAAATAGCGCAAATTTAGAAACAGAGTTTATGGACGGGCCTTTACCTGGGGGAAAATAGCGTCGTTAACAGTCGCAGACTGCAAGTGATTGACATATTGATCAAGTTGCCTCAAAAGGTGAAGCCTCGTCGCTCTGTCGTTCGAAGCGAATAATTTTACGACACAGGGAACGACCCGTTTCTGATATTCTGCGTCGGGCAACTGACGACCTAGTTGTAGAAGAGGAGGAAGAACGGCACTGCCCGCGTCTCCGTATTCAAAAGCTGCCATCAAAAGAGGCAGAATTTTGTACCTGCCGACTCCTTCCGGAAAAGTGTCAAGTTGTCCCGCAAGTTGTGAGAAAAATCGACCCTTTTCACTTCTTTCCTTGACTTGGATTTCCTCCAGGAAGAGGAGAGCGTCCACTAGGTCGTTTTTGAAAAATCCTCCGTTGCTTCTACAACGCGCAATTACGTCTGCAGGATTCGGTCTTCCCTCTGGATTCAGTCCGGTCAATTCTCGGTATACTGTCAGTAGCTGTTTTGGAATCTAAAAATAGAATAAAATTAATTTAATGTAATAGTTGCACACATTTCGAAATAATATTTCTAGTTTCCAAAATCCCACCTGGTCCTTTGCTTCGAGGTTCATCGTGGAAGAAAGAGGGCCATTAAACGCTTCCCATATTAGAGATCCAAGTCCCCACATGTCGATGGAACTACATTCAAAAATTCTTATTTTAAAAGAAAAGTACAAGTTATTGAATCAAAATACCAATTTCCAAATTCCCTGACTTACCGTGACAATTCTAAATTTGTCTTTCAGGTATAAAAACAAACTTATATTGATGAGATAAATAATGTTAATACAAAAAAATGTTTGTTTCTAAATTGATTTTAATAACTTTTAGTGACAACAGTCATACAGAATTTTATAGGTCAGATAAATTTTGAACAAAAAATTGAAGAATTAAATTTTCCGTTAAAACCGTTCATTTTCAATCAGAAAAAAAATAGTTTACAATAAAATAGTTTAAATTTTCAAACAAAGTGGTGAATCTTCGATAATACAAATTGAATTCTCAGCAAAAAATGCAATAGTTGATATTTCAACTAAAAAAAATATCAATTTTTAATCGAAAACAGTAGAGTTAAATAAAAAAATAAGCATTTTTAACAGACTTATTTTTTCAAAGCAAAAAGAGGAATTTTCAACAAGGGTTGAATTTTCAACGCTACTATTTTTCGGTCAAAGAAATGATTTTTAACAAAAAAGATGAATTATTAAAAAAAAAAGATTAATATTCTACCACAAAAGACGAAAAGGATATTTTAATCGAATAGTTCAATTTTAAACTGATGAGAATACATTTTCAACCAAATATGGAATGTAGCTAAATGTTCAGTAGAAAAAATCATTAAAAAAATAGTTACATTTTGAACAAGAAAAAAAGGTTTTTCAACCAAAGTGATTAATCATTATTTAAAAAAAAATGAATTTTTATCAAAGTAGTTCCACTTTTAACTAAGTATTTGAATTTTCAACCAAAAAAGATGAATTCTTAAAGAAAAAATACACAGTTGATATTTTAAATAAAAAATATTTGAATTTTAAACCAGAAACAGTTGAATTAAACCGAACAAGACGAATTTTCAATAAAATAGTTGCATCTTCCACCAAAACAGATTAATTTTTAACCAAACAGTTGTAATTGTTAACCAAAAAAGATGAACTTTTAACCGAAATAGATGAATTTTCAATAAAATAGTTAAATTCCAGAATTTTCCAACATGAAGCAACCTTTTTGAATCTTCAATGTATTTATTTTGGCTCTATTTAATATGAACCATAAAATAAACATTACCACTTCGTAGCGGGTTTATAACTTTCTTTGGCTTCGGGTGGGCGGTAATTTTGGAGAGCAGGGGGCAACATTGTATAAAAAGAATCGACTGCAGTCATGAATTCAACACCACCGAGTTTCCATTCTCCACTTTCTTCGTTCACGAAAACTGACCACATGTTCACGTTATTGTGTCTCAAATTTCCATCGTTGTTTAAAAAACTCAGAGCCCTCTGTCAAAAAAAAAAAATTATTATTTTCAAACTTAAAAGGGACTACTGTCCAATTTCCCAAGTGACTTACAGTTATCTGGAATATTCCCCATGAAAAATAAAGTTCCCTCTTAGATCCTTCGCTAATTTCGGTTATTCTTGAAAGTCGACTTTGCAAAGGTTCAACTCGTTCTGTTGCGAGATAAACCATCTTCTCTGTCTGGAAGTTTAAAACATTTTTTTTTAAATAATTTTTTAGCAATTGGATCAAAGGAAGATTATCTGCTTAAAATCGAATTATTTCAATTGCAAAATTGGTACCTCTAAACTATCAAGATATGCCAGTATACTCGGGTGTCGAAGAGTTTTTAATCTTTTCACTGCAGCTCGTGCTATTTCGAGTTGATATTCACCCCCATTTTTCACATCGAAAACAAATACAGAAACTTCTGAATCGCCCGTGGAACCCTGAAAAAAGTTGTATTCTTTATAAAATAATTATTCAAATTTATAACTTTTACGATTATTTTAATTTACTATAAAATAAACGCACGCGCGATTATTTTTCTTTTTGGTCTCAAATAATTTGTAAATTAAAATATAAAATTAATATTGATGCAACATTTTTATATTTTATAGTATCTATTATCTAAAATAATAGAAAAGAAATGATTTTTGTTTAAAATAAGTAATTTCCAGTAAAAAGCGCTAACATATCCTATTATTAAACAAATATTCTAAACATCCTTTGCACAAGTTCTCAAACTTTTGTGACATGTCCTGAAATGTTTTAAAATGCTTTAAGAACGCTTTAAGTCTTTAAAATCTCTAAAATCCCTTCTCAAATTGATTAAAATTCATATATATTCTGTGAAATCTCTTAAATTGATCTATAATATCTTGGAATCTTTCAAAATTTCTCGAAATAAATTAGAAATCTCTGCGCTCAAAATTTGAATAATCATCCCATCAGTATTAAGGAATTAACACTTATTATTCACCTGTTATTTTCTTATCAAAGTATATAATTTAATATCTGTATTTGCAATGACTATCAAATATTTCACCACCATAACTATCAAAAATTAAATTAACAGTAGTTGTGAAGAAATTGAAACATAGTAGCGAACTTCACTTTTAAATTTCAGATGTAGTAAATGGAGCAAATTTAATTTCAAGCCATGAAAATGTAGATCAGGTTGTCAACAGCAATGAGTGCGAGATATTTTGTTACTACACTTTTTTTAGACTAACATCAATCACGTGATATGTGTGCGTGTAGTTTTTCGATTTGAGGCAAACAATTATTTTTAAAACACAACAAACATTTCAAATAACTTTCTTTTTGGGTTTTTTACCAGGTTATATAACTATAATTTTCCTAAAATTCTGGAGAAAATTCAAAGGGATTTCTGATAATTATTTTTAAAACACAACAAACATTTCAAATAACTTTCTTTTTGGTTTTTTTATCAGGTTATATAACTATAATTTTCCTAAAATTCTGGAGAAAATTCAAAAAGATTTTTGATAATTTCAGATAGATAAAATCAAAATTTCAACAAAGAACTTCATCATTAAATAAATAGCTGAATTTTCAAACAAAAAATTTTAGTTTTTAACCAACTGTATTTCTAATAAAAAAGAATAAAGATTTTCAAGAAACAGTTGAATTCATTCAATAAAAAAAAATTGTCAACAAAATAGTAGAATCTACAAGCAAAAGTATTAATTTTCAATCAAAAAGATTGATTTTCTGCCAAAAACAGAATTTTCAACAAAATAGTTACATTTTGAGCGAAAGAGATTAGGTTTGACCTGAAATAATGAATTATCAGCCAAACAATTGCATTTTTAATTACGTGGTTTCAATGCTAGTCTAAAAGAGGTGAATTTTCTACCAAAGAAGACGACTTTTCAACAAAATAATTCGATCATCAACCAAAAAAGATTTTTATTTTGAACCAAAAAGTTACAACCCCAGTCCCGAAAGAAAAAACTTTTAGACAAATTATAATTTGAAGGGAAAAATAATTTTTAATATTAAATAAAAATTTGTAATAAGTAGTAATTATTTTTTTAAGGTTTTTTTATTTATTCGCTTCAGTTATGAAAATATAATTTTAATAGGTTTCTTTACATAATTCAGTATGATTTTTGCAAAAAATACTTAATCAATTTTTCAAAGTTTGAAAATATTGTCAATATTTTCAAAACTTCTACAATTCTTAAAGACATTTAAAATTACTTCAATTATTTCTGAAATTGTCTTGAAATCTTCCAAATTCGTTTTTGATCATTTTTGAAATCTTCGGTAAGGTTTGAAAATCTCTTTAAATACTCTTAACATTATATTTATCAAACTAAATAATCACTTTAAATATTCCCAAGAATCTTAAAAATTTTTTTCATTAGCTTGAAACCTTTCAAATTCTTTAAAGAATTTCAACATTTTATTTGGAAATCTTAAAAATCTATATTTTATTTAAGTTTTTTAAAAATCTTTTCACATTGGAAATTATTTTTGAAATTTGTTTGAAAACATCTAAATATATGTATTTTAAAATGATTAAAAATTTTCCTAAAACTTTGCAAAATCTGTGAAATTAAAAAAATTTCCTGAAAATCTTGCAGATTCTTTTTTTGACAATTTAGAAAATCTTGTGGAGCGTTATACTTTTTTTTATTCTCTTAAAATAATATTTGTAAAATAAAAAATTATTTACTATATTCCAGAAATCTTTTCTTTAATTGTATTCTCACGAACATTTCAAACAAGTAAAATAGCTTTTAAATTTTTTGTTCTAAAGCTTCAAAAATCTACATTTTTTAATTGGTTGAATATATTTTGTCTAAATAAAATCTTAATTAAAATTTTCCCTGTAAAGTTAATCAAAAATTCAAATTTTTATTTCAAAACCTTAAAAACCGATATTTTGTTTAAAATGACTTGAAATCTTTTTAAATTTTAAATTATTTTTTAATCTTTTCAAAATTTCTAAAACTTTGAAATATCATTATAAATAATTCAAAGTTTTGTTAATATTTTTTAATTCCTGGAAAAAACTAAAAAAAAAAAATGGTTTTAAGAACTTCGAGATGCTTCTTCGACATATTTTGAAATTTTCAAAGCTTAAAATCAATGCTTAAAAATAAAATATGTATAATTTAAAATTTTCTCAGTAATATAACTGACGGTAATTTTTTGTTACTGGCACCGACAATGTATACTCTTCGTAAAATAAGATCTCGTTGGAAGTTTGAAAAGTTGACAAATTATAGCGTGGTAGCAAAATGTTCAGAAGTGATTTATTTCCTAAAATTAAAAAATATTTCAAATAAAAATGTTCTTTTTCCATCAATGATGTTTAGAAACATTCGGAAATAAATTATATCAAATCAAATTAATTGGTAATTTTTATGTATTAAATTATTGGTGCATAAAAGTCTTGATCTCCATTAGTAGATAAATATATACATATTTAATACAATCAAGGGGTCATGAATATTCTGTAAACGCTTAACACATTAAATATGTTATACACATTCTTATTTACGCAGTTACTGACCCATATGCTTATCAAAAGTCGTCTACAAAATCAGCAAACCAGAATAAATTTTAATGTGAAAAACGTAATTAATAACAAATTCATCAAAAAAACAAAGAAAAATAAAAGAATCTCGACATGTGAATAAATCCTTTAAATCGAAACACTATAAATTCAAACATTTCCAAAATCAAAGCCAATTTAATTCTAAAAAAACAGATAAAAACTGACTTGACACATATAACATAACCTCAAAATTTGCTCCTCACGATCCAAATTTTGAAAAGTTCAAGTACTTCAAGTTCGGCCAAAAAGTGAAGAATAATTTTCGAAAAGAGGTCACTAACCTTTCTTCTAGCCCGATGAAGTGTCCAAATGCTTTTATTTTCAAAATTAGCGACCGGTTCCCCAATTTCGTAGGGGAAGTCTTTGGTGGGATCTCGTGAGAAAAATGACCACATTTTCGTCTGTCAAAATGAGATTACCTTTTAATAAAGCAATAAAAAATCATATTCTTCCGCTTATCACAAATTCCTTTTCCTTGACAGTTTGACAGACACGCATCGATCACACGTCACTTTCCGAGTTGATGTTCAACTTTGGCACTTGGATGTTGTCGCATGGCGAAAGTTCACCGCCTAAATTTCCTGACTTTTCGTCGGCTACGAAATTGTCGATCAGCAGAATCTCCTTGGATCACTAATTAATTATATTCAAATTTTTTTAAATTTACACAATTTACAAACAAGAGGAGTGGAAAAATTGCTGTCCCGACGATGAACGAAACGGTTCCCAACCTGGTGACCACCTACGCGTTTAAAGGAGGCAAGGAATATGTTTTGAAAATGAGGATCACAGCACTTCGCGGAGGTTGTCAACGGAGCCTAGAACTTTCGGTGACGGATAAATACACTGGGGAAGATTGGCACTCGTCTTATGACAATGCTTGTGAGATTTAAAGCTTTTTTCTTAGAGGAAAATTTGTCATCTATTTCTTTTTGACAGCTCTTCCCGGAAATGGGAATCCCTGACAAATCACAAAACGATAGTCGACCCTCTGACGGTTGAGTTTATGACTAATTGGCCCGTGGCGCGACATTTTTATTTCGAATTTTCGAACATACATTTTTTACTGAATTATTTTGATAAATTTTACACGGGATTTTACCTAAAAATTAAATTGTCACAGTTTCTGGACAGAACATTTGATTTTTTTTTAATTTTTATGCAGGATTCGTTTAATGTGTGGACTATTTTTACTATTAAATATGTTATCAAAATTTTTGCTGCTTTCAAATATGAATTGATAAGTTGTATTCTTCGAAGGTGTCTCAAATCTTGAGGAAAAAATTGCCTGACAATATCAGGTTTTTTCCATGTACCTACATTTTTTTCAAATAGAATTTTTCATAGTCGGGATCCCAAATATTTCGTATTATAAAACAAAATTTATTCAATTAATGTTTTAATTTAGAAAGCTTTGCCACATTAGATAACATGATATATTAGCATCCTCGATTAATTAAATATATAAAATTTAAAAAAAAACCAGAATGAATCATTTCTTGAATTTGCCCATAAAGTCCATGAATTTGATTAATAATTCAAAGGAAATGCTTATTTTATCTTATATTTGAAATTCAGTGCATATTTAGGTAAAACTAACGTGAGTACTATATTAAATTAAATTTAAACAGCTTCAAATTCCTAAGTTTCGACGTAAACATATTGCATTTTCAACAAGACAGATGAATTTTTAATCAAATAGTTGAATTTTCAACCGAAAAAATGAACCAAATAGATCAATTTTCAGTTCAGTTTTTTGTTGAAAAAAATTAATTTCGAAAAAATATCTAAAATGGTTAATCTTCAACTAGAATAGGTGAATTTTAAACCAAAAACATTCAACTTTCAAACAAGCTATTTTATTTTCTATAAAAAAAAAAGATGAGTTTTCAACGAAATACATATTTTCACATAAAAAGGACATATTTTTAACCAAAGAGTTGAATTCCGAATTAAAAAGATCAGTTTTCCACTAAAAATAGGATACATAGTTAATTTTTTACCAAATAAGACGAGTTTTCAGCAATCTACATAGATTTTCAATGAATAAATCATCAAATGTAATAGTTTAATTTTATGTAAAAAAAATGAATTTTGAACTAAAACGATCCATTTTTAACCAGAATAGTTGAATTTCTAACAAACAAAAAAAACGAGTTTTCAATCAAGATGAAAAATGTTTACTAAAAAGATAATATTTCAACAAAAAATTGAATGGTTAAATTTTTAGTTAAACAAATTAATGTTTAACTAAAGCGATTCATTGTTTCACTTAATGGAATATCCAACAGGAATAGTTACATTTTTCAATTAAAAAAAGATTAATTCGGAACGAAAAATGTAGTAGTTGATATTTTAATCAATAAAGATTGAAATTTTCAATTAGAATCCGTTGGATTGCAAACAAACTATTGATTTTTTAAGGAAGAAGATTAATTTTCAACAAAGAACATTAATATTCTTCAAGAGATTTTCAGTTAAGCAAATTAATTTGAAGAAATAAATCGAATTTTCTACAAACTAGTTAAATACAGCAATATAAAGCTACTTTTACAAAGGAAGAATTATTGCTATTCAATTTTATATCGCAATCAATTTTTTTAACTAAGCACGCTCGCGATAAAAATTCTGTGACTTAAAAAAATGCCCTGGTATTTCCAGAGTTTTCCAGATATATAAAAATTCCCTGACCACTGCAAGTTTTTCAGGTATAGTAGATAACCTGTTTCAGATTTATAAACAAATATTTTTGACTGATCCAGCGGTACAAAATTCTAATCTTTTTACATTTTCAATATAGAATTTTCTATGAGTAGAATAAAATAATTTTAAATATATTATTTTTCCATTTTTCATTCTTACATCAGGGCTGCCACAACCTAATTTACTTGAAAAATTGAAAATAGGACCTATATTTTAACAGAAAAATTACTTATTTTTAACTCAAAAAGAGCCAACATATGACTCATGTGCATTAATAATGTGACTAGCGTTCTTCTAAATTTAAAATAATTCGAAAGAATTCAATGTGATTTATAATACCAGATGAATTAAAACGAATGAAGCATAAATTCATAAAAATGCAAGTCAATTCAAGTTACATTCAAAAGAATTCATATGAATTGGAAAAAATAAAAAAATTTACAAAAACGTAGTTTACTTAATAGAATTGTGCGAATTAAAAAATTAAAAATAAATGAGCGTGAATTTCAAATGAATTACAAATAAGTGCAAGAATATTTGACAATCTCTTGAAATATTTGAAACCGTACGAAATCCCTCACTTCTTGTCAATAAATTCTGGATGTGAAATTATTTGAAATCTGACATTTCCTGAAATCCTGAAAAATGTATTACAATACCTTGAAAGCCCCTTGAAATCGTTTAAATCTATTAAGAATTGCTTGGAATCTGCTAAAATACCCTGCAATTTTTCAAATTCTTTAAAATACCATTAAATTACTGAAATAAATTAAAAATTCAATGAGATATGTTTAAATAATCAAAAATATTGTGATGCCTTTCAAATCTATTGAAATATTTAAAAAGTTTTTTAAGTTCTTCAAACTCACTGGGGATTTTAAAAATACCCTAAAATCTTTAAAATCTTTGGAATCACTTCAAATGATTAAAATCTACTAAAAATATTCTAATATATTCTACATCCTGTAAAATCTTTCAAATTCCCTTAAAATTTCAATGAAATATTTTTAAGTACCCTCAAATCGTTCAAACTCGCTGAAATCTGTCCATATTAATGAAATCAATTGAAAATTCCTTGAAATCTTTTAAAATATCTTAAAATCTTTGGAAATGTCTTGAAATATTTGAAAATAGTTTAAATCTGATGTTTCCTGAAATCTTGGAAAATTGACTTAAGTGCCTTGAGAGCTTTTGAAATCCGTTAAAATAATTGAAATCGTCAAAGATGTAACAAGTGTACTGTATTCTTCAAAAATAATTTAAACTATAGAGGTCCCATACCTTCTAAAATTATAGGAAATTCTTTTTACCTCATGGAAAATTTGGTAACCCCCTTATAATTATTCAAATCTTTGAAAATTCCTAGACATTTTTGTATTCACTTGAAAATGGTTTTGAATCTTTTAAAATGCCTGAAATGATTTAAAAGCCTTCGAAATCTTTCGAAATTCCTAAAAACTTTTTCAGGCTATAGAAAATTCCTTGGATGTTTTAGAAATACCCTGAAATCTTTAAAGTCATTGAAAGTCCCTTGAAATAATTTAAATCTGTTAAACATGTCTTTGAATATGCCAAAACACTCTGAATGATTTCAAATCCTTTGAAATTGCTTGAAACTTTTAAAGCTTTTGAAAATTCCTTAGAATTTTGTTAAAAACCTAAAGTATTTAAAGTCCTTCAAAATCTCTTGAAATTATTGAAATCTGTTAAGAACTTTTGGAATATTTTGGAATACCATAAAATATTTCAAAATTTGTTTAAATACCCTAAAATCATTATAATCGTTGGAAATCTCTTCAAATTCTTTTAATCTCTTGAAAATGCCTTAGAAATTCCATGGAATCATTTAATGCTCTCTAAAATATTACAAGTCTTTTGAAATCCCCTGAAACTTCTTGAACGTTTTGAAAGTGCCCATTAAATTACTCACATAAATTAAAAACTCCTTGCGATATTTTTCAATAACCTGCAATATTTCAATATCTTTCATATCTTTTGAAATCCCTTAAAATGACTTGGATTTTCTAAAAATTCCATAAAATATTTCCAATTTTTTAAAATCCCATTAAATTATTGAAATAAATAAAAAAAATCCTTGGGATATTTTTTAATAACATACAATAGTTCAATGCCTTTCATATTTTTTGAAATCCCTTCCAATTACTTGGATTTTTTTTAATACTCTAAAATATTTAAAATTCTTTGAAACTCTTTAAAGCTCTTAAAAATTCATTCGGTTTTTGTGAATAAACTAAAATCTATAAAATCCTTTAAAATCTCTTGAAATGATCGAAATCTGTTCAAATGTATTGAAATCTTTTAAAATGTCCTAAAATATATCAAACCCTTTATAGTCCCTTGAAACTTTCCAAAGTTCTTGAAGATTCCTTAGCATTTTTGTTCAAATATGCTAAAATTTTTTACATTCTTTGAAATACCTGAAAATAATTTAAAGCTGATGAAAATTTCTTTGAACCTTTTAAAATACCTTAAAATAAACTTTTCATTTAAAACAGACTATAACGACTTTTATCTTTAAAAAGTGACTCTAGTGACTTTGTCTTTTAAAAAGTGAATATATAGACACTGCACCTTAAACAAATGGTATAAATCCCTGATTGTTCTTTTCAGTTAATTAAAGTGCTTCTTACAAAAATTTCCCGATTTTAATTTTTTGTAATCCCTGACTTCTTTCTAATCTTCCCTGACTAACAAAATTCACAGACTTTTTATCTTTTTTATTTTTCACTCATTTTTAGAGCAAAATTTTAACCGTATCTGACCGTATTCTAAAATGCCACTGAAAGTTCTTTATTTCGAAAACTCACGAAATTTTCTTTAGTTTAGAAAAATTAAAAGTATTCCTTAAATTCTGGAATAGTCTACAAGTTTCTATAATGTTCACGGCCGTTCTACTGGAATATTATAGAATATCCTGCAATGTTTCAATTTTTTTTTTGGAAATTTGTAGTTTGTTCTGTAATTCTTAATCATTCTGGAATTTTCTAGATTAATCTTGAATGTTCTGAAAAGCAATATTCTGCAACGTACAAAGTTTAGGAATCAGGAATGTATAAAATCATTACATAGATCAATTAAAATTGTCTTTGAAGTATTTTTTCCTCATGTACTTAAAACGACAACTCTTTTAAATTTTTAAATTGAGATTTTTTTCTCAGACATAGAAAATTTGACTCATAAAACTGGAAATTA
This sequence comes from Belonocnema kinseyi, assembly GCF_010883055.1. NCBI lineage: Eukaryota > Metazoa > Arthropoda > Insecta > Hymenoptera > Cynipidae > Belonocnema > Belonocnema kinseyi. Next base: position 112,233,126 of record NC_046661.1, on the reverse strand, counting down.
CAAACAGTTCAATGTCTTCGTAGCGATGCTGCAATCCGGTCTACTGAAAGTAAATATACATTTTTATTATCGCAAACTAATAATCTGCTAATAGTGATTTAATATTTCAATCATCATTTTCATAATTTGTTTAAAAATCGAATTATATCAATTTTATTAAATCGACAGATACTCCATAAAAATAGATTAATTACAAAATTCGATTTTAAATTAAACTGAATTTTCCAGACTAGTGAATGTATCAGTCTTGACCTTCTGACTTTTGAAGATTTGGAACTTTTACGTTCTCGGCGGGCTGAAAACTCTTCTAATCCTACAATTAATCACAGGGGGAGTAATCGACGGTATCTCATTCTCACTTATACAGTGGAATTTGATCGGTAAGACAAAGGAATATAAATGAAAAAAATAAATAAAAGTCTTAAATAAGTCAAAAAGTAATATTACAGTTCAGAGAAATTTGTTTCGTTTAGAGAGTGATAATTTAAATAGTCGCGGGTAAAAATGTTTACACATGTTCTAATATTACTAAATTAATATTTTAATCACTCAGTCACTACTTATCAGTGAATAAAAATTTGAAATAAATGTCAAATCTAAATAAATTTTATACAATTTAGTTAGTAAATTAAAATGAATTTTTTGGATAAAATTCAGACCGCCCTTCAAACTTACATTAATTTTTTATTTTATACATAATTATATCTACCTAAGACTAATTTAATTATCGGAAATCCGAGTCTCTCTCTAAACCGATCATTTCCCAATGCGAAAACTCCTTAAGAATCCATTATCCATTACCTTTGGAGTACTGCGGACCTCCAGATCCAGCAATTTTACAAGCAACTATCCGGAGACTTGAGGCTGAAATAGAAAAACTAAATTCAACAGGAATAAACAAAGAACTGCAAAAAAGGGCCGAACAACTAACACTAGCCAATCGAAAACTTATCCAGGAAAATCAAAAATTAGCCTCTGGTATTACTTTCCACAAAATATTTTCCAAATAATAATAAAAAATCTGAAAATAAATTAAATATAACATTTTTCAGGAAAAGGAACTCGACACTTGTTGAATGCAATAAAAGCTCTGGAGAAAAACGTTGCAGAGGAGCGGGCATCCTTCCGAACCCAAATTCAAAAATTACGAACCGAAAATACAGCTCTCACTCTCAAAGTTCGACAATTAACTCAAACAGTTAATAGAAAACCAGGAGATGGAAGTCCAGCTTCGAGAAGACGAGCAACTCCTCCTTGTTCTTCTCAAAGTTTACGAAACTGCAGACGAAGCAGAAGTCCCTCCCCATCATTTTCTGGTCGAATAAAAACCTCCAGTTTATCCCGAGGTTTTTCAAAAATGAGTCCTTGCATCAATTTCGATATTTAAAATTCAGGCATTTTTATAAAATCCAATATTTTTTCAGGATCCTCGGTCGAGTCGAGAAAATCTTGCAGGTCGCAAGAATCTCCACGTCGAAATGTCAAAAAATCGGGTCGATTTAAAACTAAAGGTTTTTATTCTACTGTATTTTCTTTTAAAAAATCCATATTCAGGGATCACAGCGTGAAAAAAACTCAAAAAAAAAAAAGAAATCGGGTAATTTTTTGACAAAAAAGTGGAATAATATAGGGGAAAGATGAAGGATATAGTTACGAAGAGGTAATCAAAGGTGGGATTTCTTTTAAATTTCCCAAATTCTCGGCTATGAGTGCATTATTTGGCAATAGTGACCCGCTTTTTATAAAAATCTACTTTTTTCCAAAATTTTGTTCTATATACTAAAAACTTTATTTAATTATCATGTTGAATTCAACAGTTTAAACTTCAAGGCAATTCAACTTTTAAATATTCATTGTTCAATTTTCTTCTAATTTCAACTTGAAGGAAATTCAACTTTTAAGTATCAATGTTCAATTTTCTTCAAATTTCAACAAAATAATTTTTCACTGTTGAAAATTCATTTGAATTTTTGACTGTTACAAAATTCATTTTTAATTTTTCTTTAATTTTCAACAATGAAATGTTCATCTGTTGATAATTCAATTATCGATTTTCTTTCATTTAAAAAAAAAATGAAAATTCATTTTCCATTTTGTTAAATTTTAAACAGTTGAAAATTCTATTTTTAATCTTGTTTAATATTCAACAATTAATTATTTTAATTTTAAACAATTTAAAAAATTGCGTTTTCAACAGCTGAAAATTAAAGAAAATAAAACTGTTGAAAACTCAATGTTCAATTTTATTTTAACATTTTCTTCAATCGTCAACAATTAAAAATGAAATTTTCTTTAAATTTGAACAATAGAAGTTTGAAATGTTGAAAATTAAATTATTAATTCTCTTCAATTTTAAAAACTTGAATTTTCTACTGTCGATAATTCATTTATCAATTTTCTACAATTTTCAACTTTAAAAAATTCTCTTTTCTTCGATTGTCAAAAATGGAATTTTTATCTGTTGGAAATTCATTCATTCATCAATTTTTCTTCAATTTTCAACAGTTAAAAAATAAATTTTCTTCAATTTTCAACAATTGAATTTTCATCTGTTAAAAATTTCATTTTCAATTTTCGTAAATTTTATACAGTTGAAAATTCAATTTTTAATTTTCTTCAGTTTTCAATAGTTAAAAATTCCATTGTCGTGAATTTTTTTCCAATTTTCAACGATTAAATCTTCAACAAACAATTTTAAGGAATTGAATTTTCAACTGTTGAAAAAACAATGTTCAACTTTCTTTCAATTTCAATAATCAAATTTTCAACTGTTGAAAATTCAACGATCAAATTCTCTTCAATTTCCTACAGTTGAGTTTTCATCTGTTGAAAGGTAAATTATAATTTTTTTTTAAATTTTCAACAGTTGAAAATTCAGTTTTTAATTTTGTTAAACTTTCAAAAATTGACTTCAATTTTCAAAAAATGAATTTTAAACTGTTGAAAATTGAAAAAAATTGTGGACTAAATTTTCAACAGTTGAAAATTCAATTGTTGCAAAAAAAAGAAAAGTACAAATTTAATTTAATAATTGATTATTTAAATCCATAAGCAAAATTCGAATAAGAGTTGATTTTTTCGAACACTTCTGGCCATTGTCAAGTAATATTTGGCAAATTAATAGTCATCCAATGGATTCTCACAATCAGTAGGGAACGTACAAGTTAAAAAAAATCGAACTCTGATCATCTCCTTGTTTGGTCATTGGAAATTCATTCACAGCGATATAAAAAGGAATAAACTTTTTAATAAAAAAAGGATATACAAAAAAAGTTTGAAATCGTTCTCATAATCAAGATTATTTTCTATTTTAAAAGTACCATCTTTAATAATTAAATCGTGATACTTTTTAATTTGAAAAATTATTTTAGCTTCTACGTTTTTTTCCAATTCTAGATATCTTAATTTGAAATCGGGCAAGTAAACATTTGTAAATTTGTTATTAATAAGATTAAAAATATAAGTTAATGTATGTAACTTATAGCTAAGTCTCGTTACTCAATGTTTAGCTAATGAAAGTTTAAATTTTATAATTGAAACTCGGGACTACTTTCCGGTACGAAATTTCCCGCATAATTTAAATATTGTATTCGCAAATGTAGTTTTATGAAGAGAAAGGGGAGGGAAATTTAAAAAGGGGGGAAACGCCGGAAATATGAGAAACTGTGATCCCTACATACATAATTAAATTGAAAAGTACGTTTTATATCTAGAAATCGATTTCCGAAACCTGGAAACGAGGATCCAAACTCTGCAAAAAATGCTTCGCGAGGGAATAAAATTATACTAAAGACATTTTCATTTGTATGTACATGTATATCCTAATAATATAATATACATATTATACTTTAACATTGCCAGTATGTAAGTATAATACAAGTACGAGCCTTGACTATATTTACAAGAGAGCCTTCAGGGAAGCAAGTATTTCATTATTTGTATCAAATAAAAAAGAAGAAGAGAAAAGGTGATAAATCGGGCAGCTAAAATCTTTGAAATAGTGAATAAAACTAAAAAAAAAATACATTCTCCACTTCTAGGTTTGTAAACCACAGAGATACAAAACACATCAGCAAGAAACGCGGCTCGATTTTCATTAAAAATAATAGGAATCTAAATACTTCCCTTCGGTCGGTTTTGTCGATTGATACATATTTTTTAGAAATCTTCTTGTGCCTCTTTATAAAAAAGGCATCATTCGGGTAATAAATATTTGCAATAAATATTCACTCTAAATATCGAAATATACCGTCTAAATATTGAATATCCTTTGAAAATATTTAAAAGAACCATTAAAATGGAAACCTTTGATTCTTAAGAATCGATGTCGAACTTATTAACTGAGTTTGTCGTCCTTAGAATCTTCCTTTTTGAAAGAAGCAATTGCTCGATGGACGATAGATTGCCTTTCGGTTTCGGCCTCCCTTTCCTTTTCACTAAGCTGGCTCATTGTTAAATTGTTATTCGTTTCAACTTGGTTTTTAGCTGGAACTGGAACTATTTTTTCTGGGAGTTTGACTTTGTTCTTCTTGGCCATGTCGGTGACGACGTTGTTGAGATATTTGATCTCTGCTTCCTGGACTTGTGTCGTTTCAAAGAGAGCTTGAATGTCGGCTGTGAATTTTTCTAACTGCATTTGACGAATTTCCTCCTTTTTTGCTTCTTTCGTTGCTTGTCGATTGTATTCGAGAATTAGACAGCCACCAGCGACAGTGAAAATTATTATTTCACCGACTAAATTCGCGCCGAGTTCAATTGCCATCGCCTCGTTTAGTTTTGCGACTTTTGTTGGTTTCCCCAGGTTCATTACGTACATTTTTGCCTTTACCTCCGCCCAATGGTAAACTGATGAAACACAAAGAAAAGTCATGTGAAAATTATATTTTCTATCCAATTGTTTAAAGAAATAGGTTTAAGTAATTAAAGCTAATGTTAAAAAAATGAAAACTTAAGGTTTAAGAGAAATATAAGCTTATCTAAATACAGGGTGGCCGTTTTAATCGACGAAATAAATTCCCGGTCATTTCCCGGTAATAAAAACTGAGCTGCAAGTGAAAGAACTCAAAGTGGAACTGTTAAATTTTGAACGTTTAAAATTGAAATTTAAAAGTTTTTAATTAAAAAATTTTTTATTCAAGTGCTCAATAATTTACGCATATAAAACTAAAGGTACTAACATTTTTCAATATAAAAAAATATAAATCCACGTTATCATTTTCAATACTCTAAATTAAAAAATCAATCAATGAACTTTAAAATGTTCAAAATTATATCATTTTAAGGAATTTTAAGCTAGAAATATTAAATATTGAAAAATTGAAAAAAATTTAACTGAGAAATCCAGAAGTTGTTTTAAATTTGTTTTAAATTTAAAATTATTTTGGAAATTTTTTCAGAACTTCTAAATATCTCAATTGAATTTTTTCTATAATTTTTAGAAAATCCTGCAAATTTTAGAAAAATGCTTTACAATTTGGATGTATAAATAACAATCGAATATTTCTTATTTGTAGGCGAAATTTGAGTAATTTTAAGAGATATGTAGAAGTTTTGAAAAGATTCAAACTTAATGTAAAACTTGAAATGATAGCCTAATATCAAACAAAATATAGATTTTCGCAGATTTAAACAAAAAAATTATATTCTCTTCAAGAGCTGTTAAAGGTTTCAAAAGAATAAAAACATTTTCTCAAGATTAATAGGAAAATCAAAAATTATTTTTTATTTTGAAAAATTACTTTAAGTGAATATTTTTAAATGTTTTCAAAGATTTAAACAAAATTTTCAAAAAAGATTCTAAAAGATTTTAATAAAACTTTTTAAAATTTGCATGGTAATTTTTAATCGTTTTAAAACCCCTAATAATCTCTTAGAATTACTCAAATTTTTTATACAAATGTTCATTTGTAAATTATACATCAAAATTTAAAAATTTCACTCACAAATGAAGCATTTTTCAAATACAACAATTAAAATTGTAACGTTCTAAGTTTAAAGGCTCTTCGAAATTTTAACGATTCCAGGCTTTCTATGTCAAAAAATTGAGTTAAAGATTCTTTACTTTTCAATATTTGGTTTCAAATTACTTTTCTTAAATAAAAATTCAAATATTGCTAAATATTCAATAATTAATCTTTTTTTTTAATTAAAAATTGGAAATTGAGAGGGTTAAAAATTGAATGCTTTAGACTGAAACAATATTTTTAATTTAATAAAATCCTTTAATTAAGAATATATTATTATATTATTTTTAAGTTGAAAATAATTTATAAACTTTCAGTCACACGTTCACATTTGTTTATTGAATAAGATTTTCAAATTGAAACAGTTTAAGTTTTAACGTTAAAATCTGAAAGTTCTTAAAGTTTGAACTGATTTAAAATCGTTTTGTTCACCTTTTGTTCACCTTTTGTTCACTTAAAGTACAGATAAGTTGAAAAATTTTTTTATTAAATCAAAATGTTTTTTATCCGAAATTTTCAACATCAAAGGCTTTTATTTTTTATTTGTTCAAGTCTTTGAGAAAGCATTTAAAAATTCTTTAAATTACAAATGTAAGATTAAAAATAAAAATTTTTAATGGAAAATTTTTAAAGTAAACAAAATTTGAATTACTCATTGTAAGCTAAATAATAGCATAACTGAAAAACATAACAATTCAACTAATTATTTCAAAACTGTTGAAATCGAACGTGGAAATATGTTTCTTTTACAAATTTGTAAAATTCCCTGTCAAACCAAACAAATTCACTGTCATTTCCCGGTTTTTCCCGGGCTCAAAAAATTCCCGGTCCAGCGGCCACCCTGAAATACTATATGTTAAATACTAATAATCAATCAAACTGATGTCTGCAGCAATTTGAAATGAAAATTTTAATAATGCCAGTTCCAGAATCATTACATAGAATCCAAGTAGCCAAAGTTAGTCAAAATACATTTTTGCAACAAAAATATTCAAAAGGAAATTGCATATTCCCTTAACCCTGTAATAGGTCGAAATGAAATAAAAAATTACATTTGCAATACTTAAACTAGCCTATAAAATCTATAAACTATACTCTGTTGAGAAGTATTAAGTTTTTCGCATATTAGCCATAAAATATTTTCAATTTTGATAGGTTTTTCAAAAGTAGAAAGTTTCAGCAGATAATTAAGCAGATATGTAAAAGAACACTCTTTTTTCTCAACTATTTCAGTTGAAAATAAAATTACTCAAATAAACTAACCCAAAAGTTATTTGCGATTTTACCAAAAATATATTTCTCTTACATTGAAAATTTGTTGTCTTTCAATTCAACAAAATGCAGTATATGAGAAAAACTTTAAAGAACTTAATTTTTTATCATCCACCAGGAATGCAAAATAAAATGTCTACATCCTCCTCGACTATTTCAATTTCGAATGTTTAATGTTCCTTTATATAATGTTGATTAATGCTCCTCTTTTGTTCGGTAATTTTTAATTTTCACAATTTTTTAAATATGGTAAATTTATGTCATCCTCAACACCTACACATTGACTTTTAATGTATTTAATGAACTAAAGAAAAATAAGTTGAATCCTAGGGCACCAAAAAGTATGTAATCTTATGTTTTATATTTCTTCTCTGAGCAGAAAGGTATAAGCTTCTTTAAAGATTCCATATTTTTCTAATTACAGTATTAAAAGAAAAAATTTATTTCAATCCCTCGCAATTCCAGGTCTTTTCCAGGTATCTCAATTTTTTCCAGGAATAATTTTTCATATCACGGATCAATTAAAATATTTTGTAATTTTTGTAAACAATAGACTTGGAATATGTATACATTGTCGCGAGTTTAATATAAATAATTCTTTTTTAGTTTCTGGGGATACAAATAATATGATTAAAGCAGATAGCTTTGGCAAATTATACTACAAGATATTCTTAAATATATTAACACTATCGATTAATAAAATTAATGAATTATACTAAAAACATAGTTAATCATTTTTTAAATGCAGGTAAAATTAATGTTTAACCAAAAGTACTCATGTTCTACCAGAAGAAGATGGCTTTCAACTAAACACATGAATTTCTGACCAAATAAATCAGTTTTCAACCAAATTGTTGAAACTTGAACTCAAAAATATAATTATTAACCACCAATTCTAAGTTTCTCAATTGTCAGTTTTAGAAAAAAATAATTTTTCACTAAAAAAACACATATTTTTTGACAAATTAATAAATAAATACTTAAATGGAATAGTTGAATTTTCAAATGAAAATGTTAATTACTACCAACAACAATTAAAAAATAAATTAAAATTTTCTAAAAATGGTAAAAATCGTGATTTTTGAAAATGTTAAAATAAAATTTTTTTAAATTTAGTTTAAGATAATATTCAAAATAAAAAAATGTTACAAAAAATGCAAATATGTTTAAAAGACATTTAGAAGTTTGAAAAGATACGAAAATAATTAGGAATTGAAAATATTCTAATGTTTCCAACGAATTTAAAACAAAAGATAAGATTTTGAAGATTTTGAACGAAAAATTTAGAAGACAATTACAAATTTCTTAAGATTTCATGATAAAAATTGTTTTAAAAAATTCCTGGGAAAATGTTACATGATCTTTTTGTTTATGAAAATTTTTTTGAGATAATACTTACAAATATTTCAGAACATTTAAAAAAATTTCGAAAAAAAAAGAATCTGACAGATTTTAGGAGCTTTTTTTACTTTTGAAGAATTTTCTCATAATTTTAGAAAAAATTTGAATAATTTTAAAAGATATTTCAAATTTTGTAATAAACTTCCAAAACAATTTAAAATTGTAAAATATTTCAAAATATTTTATAATTTAATAAATAATTAAATAATTTTAGCAATAATTCGAGTCAATAGAAATTTAAACCTTTTTGGTTAAAAATGTAACTGTTTGAGGATTCAACTAATTTGTTAAAACTTCTTTTTGTTTATGAATTCAACACTTTAAGTTTTAATATAAAATCTATAAAATCCTTTTAATTTTTGGTTAACAATGAAACTATTTTTTTGAAAATTAATGTATTTTGTTCAAAATTTGTCCTTAGGTCGAAAAATTAATCTTCTTACTTGAAAATTAATATTTTTTGTTTGAGGATTTAACTATTTCATTGCAAATTTGTGTTCTTTGGATGAATTCAACTGTTTTTGATATCAAATAAAAATATTTTTCGATTAAAACATTCACAATTTCATTTATTTGGGAATTCATCTTTCATGGTTGAAAATTTAACAACTTTGTTAATAGTTGAATTAATTACTTGAAAATTAATTTTTTAAATAATAAATATTTTATATTAATAAGTAAATAATTCATTGAAAATTCGTCTTTTTTATTAGAAGATTTATCTTCTTGGTAGAAACTATTTTGTACAAGATTGGAATCTTTTGGTAAAAATGTAATCATTTTTGTTTCAACTGCTTTTGGTTTGAAAATAAAGGGAACAGCTCGAAGAATTCAAGAACTCGACATATCGATCGTACCCGAACTTGACTCGACGTTTCGAACTTTTACACGCCCTTAATAGTTGTTTTCAAAAATATAAGGGAAGTAGCATAATTTCTTTACAGATCTTTAAATTAAAGAGATGTAAATTTGTAAAGTTTAAAAGTTATAAACATGATTTTAAATTAGTCTTGCCAGTTTAAAAATAATATTTACTTACATTGAGCTGGCGGGATGATAAAATAGGTTCGGAAAACGTGATGATTCTTGGCTTGAGTGACGAGCATTTTGGCCAAGGGTTTGCTGATTTGTTTGATAAAAAGAACGCCCAATTTTAGGGCTGGAAAGACACCCACCACCATTTCTTTGATTTCTTTTTTTCTGCAGAAGGAAAATTCACCAAATACTTAAATAATGACCTAGAAAATAAGATAAAAAAATCGAAAACTAATTATAATTATTGGCTTTTGACCAAACTAAAAAAGGAGCAATTTTCTCAAAGTTCTCATTCACAATTTTTGTATTTCTAAACTTGGAAATAAAAACATAATAAAATTTTAACACTCTTTCAATTTTAAGACAATAATAGACTGATTTAGTTAAAATCTTCATTCCTTTATAATATTTATTAAAAAAAAGAAAACTAAGAGTTAAAAAACAAAATTTTTCCTTAATCACAGCGCATAGTGCGGTCAAATTTAAAATTGGGGTTCAAAAAGTACCAGAGCTTACAATAGTCTACAAAAAGGAGACAAATTTCAGCAAAATACATAAATTTTGAATAAAAAAAATTATAACCAAAAATGGAATAGTTATATTTACAGTTAAAAAAATACTTTTTGACAAAAAAAAACAATTTTCGACAAAATACTTGAATTTGTAAAAAAAAAATTAATTTTCAAATCAAAATGATACATTTGTAAAACAAAAATGGAATAGTTATAATTAAATTTAAAAATATAACTTTTGAAAAAAAGATCAACAAAATAGTACAAATTTTAATCAAAGGCATTAATGTTTCACAGAATACATGAATTTTTAACTAGAAACGATAAATTTAAAAAATGGAATAGTTAAATTTTTAGATTAAAAAATCATTTTTAACCAACTGAAAAAGAATTTCCAACAAAATTTGCAACAAAAAAAGGTTTATGAATTAAAATGACGAATCATTAACAAAAAAAATGAATTTTTAACAAATTAGTTTCGCTTTTAACTAAGTATTTAAATTGTCAACGATAAATGTAATATGTAGTTGATATTTCAACCCAAAACAATTTTATTTTAAACCGAAACAGTTGAATATTCAATACAAAATACTGACTTTTTGTTTTTGAACAAAATCGTTAAATTTCTAACAAAAATAATGAACTTGTATGTTAATTCCTTAAGTTTATAAATTATATTGAAATTGTGAACAAGATTTAGGTCCACGCAATAAAAATAGCATATTTTCGTTTTTATCGGCATGAAAAATCAGGACATTTCACAAAAAATATATATGCTCTGGAAATGTTTGAGAAAGGAACATGTTACGAAGGCAGAATTTGGACTCATTTTTATGAAAAATTGTCCAACATTTTAGAAGTGGAACATAACCTCTAAACTATTCAATCAAACCTTGTCAATTGTCAAACTTATCAAATGACGTTTGACACTGATAAATTTCTATATTCTAAAACTCATAAAAAATGCGAATTCCGTAAATTATCAAGCACTTAAAACAAAAAGGTTAAGAATTAATTCCAAGTTGATGCCAAAAGAATTTGAAAGCAAATTTAAACCAGAAAAGGTACACTTTAAAATTGTACAACCTAAATCAGCAAGAAATGAAAACTAAAATATTAAAAATATGTTTGAAAAAATACTCCATTTTTCAATTACACTTTTTATACTAAATTCCTGATGAAAATTTTATTCTGACCATGAAATTAACTATTTTTGTGCAAAGGTCGATACTCGTCTCACCTTCGTTCCAAAATTACTTGTTCCAAAAAAATTTCCTAAAGAATAATAAACACAAATAGATATCAAAGAATGACTAAAAAATTAATTTAAGAAAAAAGAAGGTACTATTGTTTATTAAAAATGAATAAAAACTGTTATTTTCTATACCTTCAAAATCGGCGAGAGAGGAAATGAACAGCCATTCTAGTTTGTGAAGAAAATAGTTACCGGCTTTACAATAATTTTGTTGGATTAAAAAATCACGCGAAGAGTGCAATTTCGCAAAAGAGAATTTATAATATCTTTTTCATTAAAAATACTTGGTGATTGCAATTTTGTGAAATTTTTTATCGTGCAGGTACTAAATAGCAGACGAAAATAATCATCGGCCATTACTAAAAACCCTAAAAACCAGGGACGCAACTTGACCAGCTTTCAATTATTCACGATTATTGCAAAATTTTCAAATTTTATGTTATTAAATGTCAAATTATCCAAACAATTAGTTAACTGATCAAAATTAAATGAGAAGAATTAAAAAATTAATAAAATATTAATCAAAACTTCTGTGTAATCTTTTTGCAAGTAAAGTTTCAAGAATCTTTGGAAATGTTTCAAAGTTTCAAATATTGTGGCGGGCAAGTTTAAAGTATTTTAAAAAATGCTATCAGGTATTAAATTAAAACATTTGCGTTTATTATAAATAACCTTCTATTAAATGCCTTATAGAAACTTATAAAAACGGACAAGAGGATATATAGAACCATATAAAGCCGTATAAAATTTTTAAATGGCCCTATATGGTTCTATATTTCCTTTTGTCAATTTCTATTGGTTTCAATAAGACATTTAATGGAGGGAAGCCTTAATATAGTACGACTTAGCAAAATGTCCAGTTTTCTGAGCTAATTCTTTCTAGAAATAATCATATGGAAACGATTTACGACGATTAAGGGTGATCAATAGTTTTATCGGTTTAAATTGTTGCTTACTGTGTCAGTTGTTCCCAATCGTATTGAATTGAGTGGATGCACTTGCATGCAATACGCCCTCTGCAGTATTCTTTTGTAACACACATGACGCGCACGCTTTTATTGGTTAGAAATTAAATTTTTAATAATTTAACAAAAATGTTAAGAACAAAAATTAGAATGTTTGTTCAGGCGGTATACGGAATGAAAAATCGATAGCATCTTGGGATATAACAACATGCAAAAATCATGCCGTTTCACGGATGTGTCAGTGATATAGTGTGATTATCAAGTAGGTAGTAGTAGTTTGATTTAGTGGTTATATTGTTGTAAAATCTTTATTTACTTCTTTTTGTATTCATATTGTAGACATTTGTTTGTTTTAAAGAGTAAAAACCCGCTTGTAAATAATTATAGCAATATCAAAATAATGTAGTGGCAATATTAACCTATTACTCAGAATAATAGATACCCAATGGAAAACGATTGGAATCATTATAGAACCTAGGATGGCGCTAATATTTTGAAACTCGGGCTAAATAAATTGTAGGTAACTCATTGAATTTTTTTAAATTTTTGTAGAAAAACTTATCCAATAATTTTAGGTTTCTTGCAATATAAGAATTATGGATTTTTAAATAAGTTTGATTTGAAATTCTCGAAAGTTTCTAATTTTAAATATTTAAAATATTCAATTTTTAACATTTAAAATAATTTGATTCGTCTAGGCCTAATCTTAAAATCATATATTCGTAAACTTTCATGTAACAGTATGGACGTTTTTCTACATTTTAGCATATCAAAGAATAAGAGTTTGATTTTAAATTAAAAATTTTTTTGAAACTGAGTTTGGAAGGCTAAAATTTAAAAAATTAATAAGTTTACTATCAAGCAGCTTAGGAGGCCGAATTTTAAAAAGTTGATTTTTTAAATCTTTGAATTTGTACTCAAATTAATCAAATAGCAACAAGATTAAAAATGTACATATTTCATTACTTCAATTTCACATGGCATAATTTTTTAATTTACAACGTTACAGGCTTCTGAAACACGAAATATCTGGTTTCAAATGTTTTAATTGTACATTTAAAATTCTCAGTGTTCAGAAAAATTCTACTTCGAATGGTTTAATTTGCAATTTAGTCTTATATACTTTAATTAAAAAAGTGCAACTTTGAAAACTAAAATATTGAGTTTTATTCTGTTCCTCTATTCTGTGTACATTATTTTGCAAGAAAATGATTCCTCTTCGATTTTAGTGGCTACCTTGTGAATAATAATAAAAGTAAATTTACTTTATATTTAGAAAGTTTAATTAATAGAGAGATTTTTTATTATAAGATGAATTTATGTGTTAAAAATGGCTAGGAATTAAGAATTGAGACCTCTTCCTGGTAAAAAATTTTTATCTCTAATAGAAATGGAATTTTTTTAAATAATAAAATCATACTACAATCGATTTTCTGAATATGTTTCACGTTCTTGAAATATTCTTTCAATGTTTTCAATTTGAAATTAATAAATACTTTAAGCATTAAATTATCGATTGAAGAATATTCAATCATCAGAGTTTTAATTTCAAATTAATCACTTTGTAATGGTTTTCCGTTTTGGGTATTCAGCAGTTATTTTTTTTATTTTTTATTTCTGCATTTTAGTTTTTATCGTGATTTTGTACTATACCCTTCTTTTTGAAAGCTTTAAATTTGAATTATTAATTTTTTAACGACTTAAATCTAAAAAAAAATAATTTTCAATATATTGGTTAAAAGTTATACAATTTTTAACGCATTTAATTGAAAATTGTTCAATTTAAAACGCTTGCAATGTCACCAAAGTTTTAATTTTAAATTATTCTTTTATAATCATTTCCAGTTTTGGTTTTCAGCTATAAATTATTTTATTATTAATGTTTGCATTTTATATTTTATTGTGATTTGGTACTATACCATTATTTTTTAAAGGTTTCAATTTGAATGATTAATTTTTTAACAATTTAAATTTAAAGCCAAATAATTTTCAATAAATTGATCTAAAATTATACAATTTGTAGTACATTCAAGTACAAATTGTTTAATTAAAATCGCTTGTAATTTAAAATTGTGTTGCACATTGAAGGCTCTAAAAGTCTTTAATCTTTAAAATGATTGAACATTTTTATTTGGAATTTGTCTTATTTTTAAAATCTAAAATTATTAAACATTTTTAAGCTAATTTTAAAAATATTCGATTAATTTTTTTTTTATCTCAACCGATTTCAAAACCTATAAGCCTTTATAAAATGTTCACTACAATAACTAAACCAAGAGCGCATAACAGTAACAAAACAAAACAATTTTGCTGCTTTCACTAATATAAAATCAACTTTTTTATTTTTATCGCGTATCTGATTTTATATTTTTAATGTATAATACTATTAGCACACGTTTTATCGTAGAACCCATTTCGTGGGGTAAAAATTATCTATACAATTTTTATTAACTTTATTTTGTAATAAACACTGTTTAAAATTTATATTCTTCCAAAAAAGTGAATAACTGTTTTTAAATAATTCCCGCCATAAAAAAGTTCTGCCATCACATGCCAAATTCGAAGTAACCGATTCGAAACAATTGGAAATGCAAAATGCTTAATCGTTGTCAATCGTTTTGGCACAATTAAGAAACACGATTCGGAACGATTGAGATATTAGTTATATTGTTTCTTATCGACCTCAATTGATTATTTCTAGAATGGATATATATTCTGAATTAATAGAACCCAATTAAAAAATTCAATTATTTCTTGTTTTCTACCTTCATTCTTTTTATGAAAAGTTCAATATTATATTTTTGGTTGATCATACATCAATTTATTTGATAATAGTTTAATTATTTGATTGAAAATGTAAATCAAAATTATATTTTTTTAATCACTGCTTTGTAGAAAAGTTGACTTTTGACCTTTTGAGGTCATAATCCAACAATTTTGTTAAAAAATTCATCCATTTTTCTAAAAACTATTTTTTTGCAGTTGAGAATTGAACTATTAAATTAAAAATGAAATCTTTTCAGTAAAAAAAAAATTTTTTAGAAAATTCGTCTTTTGACTTGAAAATCCACAATTTTGTTAAAAAGTCATCCGTTTTGTTGAAAAGTCCACTGTTTGTTGAAAAATGTTTTGTTTTTTTGGTTTGAAAATTCGCTTTTATTGTACAAAATTTAATCGTTTTGTTAAAAAATGTTTTTATTTGTTGAAAATTTAACTATTAATTAAGCTAGCTGTGAATTCTATCTCGAGGGCTTCCACTCATTTCCGAACCCTTTCCTTCCCATTAGCTAATGTATTTGCTTCCTCATAGAAAGAATTAGTGATTTTTTAATTAGTAGACCAACAGAAGTTTTCATTTTGATCAATTTAAAAATAGAAAATTGTAAAAAATACAAAGTTAAAAATATTTAAAAAGTTTTTCTGTTTAAAACAGATGTTTCAAACATTATAAATTAGCATAATTTCCTTCATTTAAATAAAGTTAATTAATATTATAAGTCAATCGATATGCCTCGAATTAATGAATCTTTTCTGTTCTTGCATCAATTTTGAATAAAGTTAGTGAAAAAGTTTTACTATGAGAACCCGTTTTTTTCTAAAATTATGTATTACCATAGTTTCTTTAATGTTAAATAAAATAAATCAATATTATAGGTCAATCGATTCGTCTCGAATCAACGTAAATTTTCGATTTTCGCATCAACTTTAAATTATGGGAATAAGACATTTTTAACTATAAAAATCGACTTTTAATATAATATAAATGGCCATAAGTTCCTTAATCTTTAATAAAATATATTAAAGTTATAGATCAGTCGATTCGTCTCGACCCAATGAATCTTTTACATTCATGTATCAACTTTGAATTATGTTATTGAAAAAAATGCACTATAAAAAACAGATTTTTTAAATATTATAAAGTGCTAAAACAGAATACAATAAATATTTTTCGAAATTCTTTAGTCGGTTTAACCCTTAAACGGCCAAAACGCCACTACCGGTACACTGCTTTTCAACGGCCAATAACTAAGACTATTCGACACTAGAAAAAATTGAGACACATATTTTTTTATTGCTTAAGATCTCCTCTTTCCGACGGTGCCAATGAAATTCCTCAAAAAATTTATTTATTATCCCAAAATGCAGTTTAAACAATTTTTTGTGAAAACATTCATGACCAACGTGGAGGTCGACGAATATCGATAGTCTCTTTTTTTTTAAGGGATTTTATATATTTTTTTACATTTTTTAATTATTTTTTTTATGGAGAATTTTTTTCATTTCAGATTTCAATCCGTTGAAATCATTTTGATCCTGCTGT
>NC_046661.1:112211260-112216302 GCF_010883055.1 Belonocnema kinseyi | reverse complement strand
TTTTGGGATAATAAATAAATTTTTTGAGGAATTTCATTGGCACCGTCGGAAAGAGGAGATCTTAAGCAATAAAAATATATGTGTCTCAATTTTTTCTAGTTTTCTAGTGTCGAATAGGCTTAGTTATTGGCCGTTGAAAAGCAGTGTACCGGTAGTGGCGTTTTGGCCGTTTAAGGGTTGATGATATTAGAGGTGGTATCTACCATAATTTTCAAGTGATCATTTTATTATTTCATTAAATAGCAATTAAAAATAAAAAACGATTTTTAAATATACACTTATATAGAAAACATTAGTTTTTAAGAAAATATTAGCAAAAAAGGGCAAAATGGATCGAATCCCATGAATTTGGTCCATTGTTTTCCCTTTAGCTTTCACCATAGTGAAATTAGCTGACGAAGTAATGAAAATACCTAATACGGACCACTTGAAGTTGGCACCTCGAATACGTTATTTTAATTTAATTTATAATATGTTGAGAAACTTTTGTCTATAATAAAACGTTTAATTTTTTTCAAGAAATTTTCAATGTTTCAGTGGAACGATAGGATTTATAATGACATCATGTTTCCTGATTGATTCCTTCTAAACTTATCATATTTAAAATATTATCCTTAGGCAGGATTTCTTCCAAATTCAAATAAAAAAGGCTGAATATTACAAACAGGTATAAAAAAGTCATTTCAGTCGGAATTTAATGAAAAAATAAATTTAAAATACATTTTCTTTTTTCGGAATACAAACCTATTAATTTCTCCATTAATCTATTGCTTTGTCTCATTTTAATCATGTAATCAGATAATTATCTCGATGTGCTATTACCCCCTTTTTTGAATGTACTTACTCATCTCTCCGCACAGTTCGCTCCCATTCACCTCTTTCCACCAATCAACACTCACTCCATTCTTCCTTCTCATTGGTGCTCTCCTCTCTTAACCTAACCTCAAAAAGTGAAAAACACCGCAGATCCGCGGATCGAATATACGAAAAATAATCTAAATATAATTTAAAAAATTCTCCCGAAAAAGCAAAAACCGGTTTCGGCGTCTTGCTGAGAAAAATATAGTCTTGTTTTTCGTTATTTAGCAGTGAAAATAGCAAAACGAGACACCGGCACTCTTCAATAAGATCGGGAAAAAGAGAGACAGAGGGGCAAATCCGCGATTTTTCTCTTCCTTTTGTTACAGCCAGTTTTGTAGCGGACAAGTTCTACATACACGTTGCTATTTTACATGTATCGTATATTGCAAACCGTGAAACCACACAAACACAACTAAACTAATTGCAAGATATATGGGAGGATGCACAATCGAGTGTGTCCGTGTTCGTGCACTAGGTCCTTATCAAGTGAGTTTCCGACCTTATCATTTGACAGATTGTCGGCACGTTTACTCGGATTCGTTCCACGTGAAGTTTTGTTCGAAGTCATGTTCGAATGTTTTTCTCGAGTGTGATTCTTAAAGTCGGAGTGGCTTTAAACTGCTGTGCATGGTATGTCAAATTTATATCTCCATTCGTAAACAATGCATGAGCTTCTTTCCCATTTTTCCAAGAATAATCCACTCGTCCTCGAAATTTAGAAAGGAATCCTGTATTCCTGAATTTCAACCGCAATTTCCGTTCATTTTTTTAGCTTCTTGTCTTGGTTAGATTTGCTTAAAATATTCTTTGGTTCTGCCTTTTTTCTTCCTTTTGTTTTGTCGCCGAGCTGGAATAAAAAAACATTTCCGTTCTAAAAGGATCCCTGAGTTTTTAGAACCCTGCGTTTCTGGCCTTTTTTCAATGGGTGGTTTAAAAATATTTCTAACATGAATGGTAGTTCTTATTGTGGTTTTTAAATTAAATCCGAGTCGATTTGCTTTTAGAATTGAGGTTAGTCTAGCGATTTTGCAAGAACCTGGTAGGTGAGAAAATATTTTTAATCGTCTTTCCAAGCAACAAAAAAATCTGCCTAGTTTCTATTCCCAAGATTTTTTAATAACACTGAGCTTTCCACTGCAGTTTATTGAGAGTTTAAGAACAGAAAATATTTTGAAAGATGTTGCAAGGTCTGTTTGAAATTCGAAACTCGAAACTTCCGACTCCCTGCTGAGTTTATAAAAGATTAAAAGCAAGTGTACATACTACAAAATTTTTTAAAGGTCAGCGGATATCATCTTGATAAACGTTCTCTGATCGATCAGAAAATTACGCCATCACATTTTTTCTAGACTAAATAGGTGCTTCCGAAGTATGGGGAAGCTAAATATGCATAGCGAATTAAACTTAATTAAATAAGCATAACAAACCAATTATTCTGTCTCGAGAAAATCAAAATTTGGCGTGTTAGTATCGCACTGAGATAGACGATTTTTCCGTGAAAGGACTGTAAAAAGAACATTTTACTTCAACAAACGATAAGATAATAATTTCGAGAAATATTGATACTGAATGGAAGAAAAGAATTATTACACGCTAAACTTTTAACTAAAATTTAACTAAACATTTTTTCTATTGCTATATTAAGAAAATGATTCGAACAAATCTTTTAACCACAATGTGTAATTGATTTGAGGGGCAAAAACATTTTTAATGCACAATAAAAATTTTGAATAATTATTTATTAAGGTTTTTCGTTATCTATTTTAACTCTGATATACATATAATTTTCCTGATGTTGTTGAAAAAATTGAAACAAATTTTTGAAAATTTAAGATGTCAAATCAAAATTTCAGCAAAAAAGTTAATAAACAAATGATAAGAGTGTAAAAAGATAAAATATTTTTCTAAAGAAATGAATTTTATTTTTCAACGTAATACATGAATTTCCAAAGAAAACAAATAAATAAATTCGCAAAGAAAAATTAACGGTTGATATTTCAAACTAAACAATTTTAATGTCAAATAAAAAATAGTTGATTTCGTAAAAAAATTAATTTTCAACAAAACAGTTACATTTGTTAACCAAATATATGAATTTTGAAGTAAAACTATGAATTTCTAACCAAAAAAGTGAATTTTTAACAAAGTTGTTCAACAAAGTAGTTCATTAAAAAAAAAATGAAATCTCAACTTCAAATATAAAACATAGATCAATTCAAATTTTTTAAAAGTTTTAGAGAAGTTATAGTTTGAAGAGAAAAATAGTTTTTGATACTGAATAAAACTTTCGAATAACTCTATTTTTAAAGTTTATTTGCTTCAAGGTTATATAAATACAATTTTTCTTCTAAACTTCTCTAATTCTTAAATATCATTCAAAATGAATTGAATTATTCCTAAAAATATCTTAATTTTCCGGATTCCTTTTTGACAATTTTTGAAATCTTGTGCAATGTTTAAAAATATTCACTGAAAATTTTTGTTAAATAATGAATCACTTTAGATATTCTCACGAATCTTAAGAAAGAATTTTCATTATCTTAAAATCTTTTTAAAAAACTTTACATTTTTATTTTGAAGTCTCCTAATGTCTACATTTTGTTAAAATTGTTTTAAAATATTTTAAAATTTTTAATTATTTTTGAAAATTTTTAAAAACTTAAATATCTTTTAAAATTTTTCCACAATTCTTAATAAAATTTTTGTTATTCTCTTGAAACTTTTCAAAATCCTTAAGGAGCTTTTAAATCTTTTGTTTGCCATATTAAAAAATCGACGTTTGGTTTTTAAGTTGTTGAAATGTTTGTAAGTTTAATATTACTTCTGTTTGTTTTAAAAACTCATAAATATCCTGTAAACTTATTACATTTTTCTAAAATTTTGCAATGTCGCAAAAATTTCAGAAAATTTCGAAAGGTTTAAACAATTTTTAAAATATTTTTTGAAAATTAAGTATTCAAAATTAAAAATAAATTTAAATTTTCCCTCAAATCTTAAGAAAAATTTTTATTAGCGTTAAAAGTTAAAATCTTTCGTAATTCTTAAAAAGCTTAAAAATGTTATCTCAATATCTTCAAAAATCTATATATTATTTAAAATTTATTGAAGTATTTTCCAATCCTTTCAAAACTTCTAAGAAATAGAAAATGCGATTTGTAATCTTTATTAATACAGGTAGATAAATACATATAACCTCATTTAATATGATCAAGAGTTTATAATTAGAATCATTTTCTTATTTTCAAAATATGTAGTCAAGAAGTTAAGAACAGAGTTGCTGCCTTTATTATTATAGAATGCTTTACAGTTAAACTTTTCTCTGTTAGAAATAAATTTTCCGAATTAAAATCCCTTGGTTGGAAATTTTGATTAAAAGAATTGCAGAATATTCAAAAGAACAAACTGAAGAAAGCCACTTTACGCAGTATGACAAATCAGGTAGTCAACAATGAGTTCCAGAATTTAGTTCCACCTATTTTTTAAATATCATCATTTTTTGATTCAAATAAAATTTTAATTAAAATTTCGTGAAGATTTAAACTTAAACATTTTTCTCAACCTTTTTAGCATTGGTGTTGTTTGAAATCGCAATCTTCAATTTTTATTTTCTCAGAACAGAATAACTAGCTTTTTAATGAAAACATTTTTATTCTCAATCAGCACCCCAAATATCAGGACCCAGTTAGTTGTTATTGTAGTAAAAAATAAAAGATTCGATTTTTAATTTTTCACGAAAGCCGATTTTTAAAATCTTTAAAATTGTAATATGAACATTCTTGAACAATTTAATCTGAATTGGCTAACTTTTGTTAAATCAAATATTTTTCACCCGTATTGAGAATTTCAATATTTCGGGAATAAATTTTAATTTCTCGCAATCCACAGCTGAGCCAGTTTCAGTTTCTAATCAGTCTCACTTTAAGATTGTCAACTGACACATCTATTCCCTCGAAACTATATCACTTTTTCTAATCAGATTTTTGCTAGCTTGAATCAGCAACACGTCGTCTCGAAAGTGTTTTTGCCTTATCTTTAAGTGGTGATTTCGATTTTATAAAATGTTTTTTCACTTTTCTTCAAAATTATGATTTTGTTAATGTTTTGGTACAATACTTTTTTCTAATGTAAACAAAATTTTAGCTTAAATTTTCATAAAATTTGAACGCATTAATCATTTTTCT
>NC_046661.1:112206815-112211160 GCF_010883055.1 Belonocnema kinseyi | reverse complement strand
TATTATCATTTAATTACAAAAATATATTAGTTCTATTTTTACCTAGATTTTTGGCAAAAAAATGTCTATTGTACTGTGATATTGGGATTTTCAATTTTGACTTTCTAAGAACAGAATTACTTTTTTTTTAATTAAACTGTTTTTATTCTTATTCAGCATCTCCCAGGTCTCTGGAGGAAATTTTTATCTTTGCAAAAAATCGACAATTTGTTTTTGAAGTTACTTCGAGATTGCCAACTCTCATCTCGACTCTTATATTAATTTCTTCAAACCTGAATAACTTTTTTTAATTAAATTTGTTTGCCTCGATTAAGAAACAGTTCAGCTCGCAATCAGACCTTTGTGTAATCGTTAAATAGTGATTTCGATTTTACAGAATGCTTTTTAGCTTTTTCGAAAAATTCCCATTTTGTTGGTTATCTAGTTCTGTACTGCCACCCTTCAGTGGTACAATCTTTTGTTTTTTTAAACAAATTATATTGTCTGCAGATGAAATTTTGTTGGAAACCATGTTTTTTTATTATGTCTGAATTAAAATAATTTTTTTATTACAGGGTGAGTCCCTCCCTCCTCCCAAGAATGGCGGGGAAGGATGGGAAGGCGGAGTCGAAAGGGGGAGATGTCACCATAAAACAAGGATTTATGGTGAAACGCTCCCAAAATAAAAAGCGTTTCACCCCCGTCAATTACAAACAACGTTGGTTCGTCCTGACTCGTCGACATCTGATTTATTACGACGGGGATGGAGAGGTAAATTTTCAGATAAAGTTAATTATTAAGAACTGTTTTGATGAATTCTACTTCCTACCTACAAAAAAGTGGTGTAACGGTTTCTCGAAAATCTTGCAATCATTGTTGTTGAAACCCTGATTGACTTTCCATTACTTGAAGTGTGTACATTTTTTAAATGTGAAATTTTAGACCTTAAATCTGTCAATGATCTCTTTTAATAAGAAAAGCCATAGAATACATGATGTGAATTGAGAACCAGTTGTGCTTTTTAAATAATTTTGAGTGGCTAAATTAAAACTTTCAAGTTAACTATTGAATTATTAAAAATATTCTACAGTTTTTATCTGAGTACTGTTCACTGGAAATTTGTCAAAAAATCATCAAGAATGCCACTTTTCATGAATTTTTAATTATGTTAGCGTTTTATATTAAGGTAGAATTTTAGAAATAAAGAATTATTAGATCTCAGAAATAAAAAATTTTTGATTAACATACACAATTTTTTAACAAATTTTAAGGCTACGTTAGAGTTTTATACAAAAAATGGCATTTTGAAGAAGACTTACAACTTTAAACAATTTCAGGTTATGTTAACATTTTACAATAAAGACTGTTATTTTAAAACAAAAATCGTTATAGTCGAATAAGATTTGCAATTTTTGAAAAGTTTATATTAACTCTTTTCATATGAAATCTCTTTAAATTTGTTGAAATCGTTGATATCCTTTGATACATTTGATACACTTTTAAAATCCCATGAAATATTTGAAATTTCTTGGAATCTTGTAAAGTACCTCAAAATCTTTGAAAGCCTTTGAAATCTTCGGATATTTTTTTAAACTTTAAAGTCCTTGGTGATTCTATAAAATCACGCAGATTTCATAAAATCCTTGAAATACTTTAAAAGCTCGCCAATTTTCGTGAAATTAGTAATATCTCTTCAAATTTCTTTAAAAAAAAAACTAAAACCTTTTAAATTAGAGAAAACTTCTTAAAATCCATCGAAATCGTTGGTCTTTGCTTGGGATCTTTTAAAATACTTTAAGAGTTCTCAAACACTATACAAGCCTTTCAAGTCCCATACATTTGTTCAAAACTTTTAAAACCCCTTGGATTCTTTAGAAATCTCGTAAAATTTATAGAAATCCCTTGAAATAGTTTAAAACTTTTTTAATTCTTTAAAATCTGAAAAATCTAAAAATATTTTGAATTTAAAAATGTTATAATGGCGGATATGTTATTTTAGCCATCTATTTATTTCTTTAAAACTAGTGGAATTACAGTGTTTCCCCCTTTTTCCTCTTTTTTTCTTTAAATATATTTGAATTATGCGGGGAATCTTCTGAAATTATTCGTTTTAAATCTAGAAAATTATTCTACTCCAAACTATAATAATTTTGATACCGCGTGTAGTGCTGTTAAAATTTCATTTTAAAAAGGTTAATTTTCAACCCAGAAGAATAATTGGTTACAAAAAAATACAAATTTTCAAAAAATTATAAGAGTTTTCAATAAAAAAGTAGAATTTTCAACTAAAATGAGGAACTAATAACCACAAAAATGAATTTTTAATAAAGCAGTTCAACTTTCAAACAAGTAGTTGTATTAGAAAAGAAATTTCGCCAAGAAGATTAATTTTATGCCAAAAACGACGAATTTTCAACCAAAAAGGAATCAATTATTAACCAAAAGAATCAACTTTCAATCAATCTGTTCAACTTTGAACCAAATACATAGATGAATCGGAAAAAATTAACTTTTCGCCAAAAAGATTAATTTTATACCGACAAAAACGATGTTTCAACAAAATAAATGAATTTTGAACAAAAAAGTTGATTTGTCAACTAAAAAGAAATTAATTTTCAATTTTTAAAAACGCGTTTTAACGAAAATATTAAATTTTCCATCAAACAGATTAATTTTGATACAAACGATGAATAGATAATTAAAATAATAAATTTTTAACTATGCGGTTCAACTTTCAACTAAGTAGTTGAATTAAAAAAAAAACAACTAATTTTCCGCCAAGAAGATTAATTTTATACCAAAAAACGACGAACTTTCAACCAAAAACTTGAAATTCAAACTAACGCGGATTAATTCTCAACCAAAAAATTGAATTTTTAAGTAAAAATGGGAATCATTGACCAAAAGACTAAATTTGTATTCAAGCCGTTACACTTTAAACAAAGTACATATACATTTTCATGTAGTCAAAAGACGAATTTTTCGCAATTTACACGAATTTTTAACCAAATACAGTCAAACCTGGATTTAATGTCAATTTCGGGACTGAGCGTGACATTAAATTCAGAGTTTCGGAATTATTTTGTCTCCTATTTTTTCTCTTTCTTGTTTCTCTCTGTTTTGTGACGCTTGAGTGAGCACCGCACATCCTCCCACATCTCCTATCACCAATCCCCACCGCGCGGCGTCAATTCTCGGAAACATGAAATCGAGGACCAGGGAATGCAGGTTTAAAGTAATTGAATTTTTAATTATCAAAAAATTAATTTTTAACCCAGAATGGAGTAGTTTAATTTTCATTTAGGAAAGTCAATATTCAATATTAAAAAAAGAACGAATTTTCAACAAAATAGTTACATTTTCAAACAAAAAGTGAGTTTTAACTTATATCATGAATCTTCCACAAAAAAAAGAAATAATTTTTTAACAAAATAGTTAAACTTACAACCATATTGTAAAATTTCAACAACAACGAAACCAACGATGTTTCAAGAAAAAGGTTCAATTTTCAACCATACAAAGAAGTTTTTAACTAAAATGATGAATTTTTAACAGAGTCCAACTTTCAGCCAAGTAGTTGAATTTTCAATAAAAAAAGATCATTTCCCAAAAAAAAATCTTAATCGCAAGATTCAGACCTGTTAATCTGTAATTTATAGTTAATTTTATTGTTTATTAAAATGTAGGAATTTAATTCAAAATTAATTGTAGTATTTTATTATAGTAAACTAACGAGTCAGTTCTATTTTCAGAAGATTAGTCATTTCAATTGACTATTTGATTCAGAAATGACAAATTTTTTAATCAAAGCATGATTAACTAATGCAATCAGTCAAATTCTGACTGATTTAAATTGAGAGTTCATGTAACTTGCAAAGTTTAAAGTCAACTTGAGACTACTATAGAAAATATCGGTTAAACGTAGTGCGACTTCTGGAATGTGCATTGCTCAAAACAGGTGTATACCACTTTTGAACTGTCAACAAAGACCTGCTCATGTACCCGGAAGGTATTGTTAGTGAAACGTAAATAAGCCCACTCCCACAAGCGGGTCAGTGCGCAAGAGGCAATATGAAGGCTTGGGCTTCACGATCGACAAACGATAATCAACGCCTCTTTATCGAGAACTATTTTTACACTACAACAAGAATTTAAAATCTCTTGAAAGAAAAATACCAATAAACTACTCATGTAATTTTCTGTTGCAATGTATTGTACGAGGGTGGATTGATAAGTTTCCGGCCTGACCAAGAAAAACAACGTGTTTAAGAATTTTTTTTTATTTCTCAACATAATCTCCTCCAAGGCTGATACATTTCTCATAGCGGTGTTCTAGTCTAGTAATGCCATCTCTATAGAATGATTC
>NC_046661.1:112192570-112206715 GCF_010883055.1 Belonocnema kinseyi | reverse complement strand
TACAAACTATCTAAGGATGGTACTATAGAACGCCACCTCAAGGTAGGCCTAGTGGCGCCATCTCTTGGTCAGGCCGGAAACTTATCAATCCACCCTCGTATTTACAAATAGCCATTATTTACGTTGCTTCAAAAATTTTGGTTTGCATTTTTCGAAAAATTGGAAATATATTCAGAACATTCGTAGTCTTTAAAAAGAGCAGTTAAGGTTCCGAAAGTACCCTATGTTCAAGATTTGAAAAATGTAATTTTTCTTTTAATAATTTATCTAATGGGTTAATCACTATTTAACTCAGGTCTTTACATTTTTATGTAGTTTCGTGAATTATTTTTAAATATTTTAGGTTAATTTTTAAATTCTGTGAAATTTTTAACAGATTTCATTCATTTAAAATGATTTTTAAGATTTTAGGGTATTTTAAAAACTTCTAACATAAGGCACTTTCAAGAGCTTTTAATGTGTAATAGTTTCGGGATTAGATAGATTTTTGATTAATTTCATTATTTTGAAGGGTTTTTAAAGTTTTTGAAATATTTTAGAATAAAGAATTTCGGAAGATAAGGAACGGCTTTACAGGCCCTATAAGGTATTAATATATTTTTAAAAAGATTTCACAGGAATTTATGATTTCCGAGCATTTCAAGGATTTTAAGGGTTTTTAAAGCTCTCAATGTATTTTCTACATTTTCCAGGATTTCAGGAATTATCATCTTAGAATTTTACGAGATTTTATAATATTTTAGTGGATTTCAAAAAATGTATTCACAAGAAGTGAGGGAGTTCCTAGGGTTTTAAAGATTTCAAGAGATTTTCAAATATTTTTTGCAATTTATTTGAAATTCGCCCTGAATTCTTATTAATTTATCTTGAATTCATTTTAATAATTTTAAACTCTTTTAAATTCTACTCAACTCAAATTTTATTGTAATTAATGTAATATTTTCAATTCAAACTTTTTCCCCAATTCATTTGAATTCTTTTGGATTTAACTTGAATTGTATTGCACGCATTAGTCACTTCTTTGGTTAGAAATTAGTAGGGTTTCAAAGATTTGAAGGCTTTTTTCGAATTTTCCCTGAATTCTTTTAATTCTTTGGAATTCTCTTGTATCTTTTTTTAAATTGATGTGCTTGAATTCTTTTAAATTTATTCAATTATGTGTAATTCAATGGATTATTTGAAATTTCTAAAAGTTTGTATATAATTGATCCTCAATTCTTTTTCCCTCACCTTGAATTTTTAGCCCTTCCATCAAATTCTTTTGAATTCCCTTGAATTTTTAGAAGCTCTTTTCAAAATCACTAAATTCAATGAAGTTTTTTCATATGTTTACCTTAACCTTGAATTTTTATGGTGTTCATCGAATTCTTCTCGTTTGCCTTAAACTCTTATAAATTCATTCCAAGTTTACGGAAAGCAATCGAATTTTTTGGTCTGAAAGAAGAATTTTTGTTTACAGCATTGAAATATCGAAGTGATGAAAGATAATTTCAATAATTTAGTTCATGCAGTAGATACAGGCTTTTGGAATGCGTTTTAATTAAAAATGGGCACAGTATTTGCAGATATTCACGCTTTAAATTGAGTTGAATTTGTGTCGAGGTGCGCTTACATGAATGCAAAATGTGCCAATCTCGTTAATGATAAATTGTTCGCGCTTGGCATTCAAATTCGTAGCTTCGGTGACAATTTTATTGTAAACTGGAACTGAACAGCGTTGGTAGAATCCTTTTGGATAGCAGTATAAAAATAATAAATATTTTTCATTTGGACTTTCTTAAATTTTATTATACAAAAATAATATAATATAACAAAATAATACCCAAATTGAATCCCAAATTGAGGAGGTGTAGGTCAGGGAGTAATCAGCACTGCCACACCGTTACTTTTAGTCATTTTTTTCCTTAAATCACTTTTTAGACAGTTTTCGTAGATAAAGTCACTTTTCTTTCAATGAATTAATCCATATTTTATCACTATTGAATTCAGATCCATACCTGTTTCTGAATTTTCTTCAATTCTTTTGAAATCATTAAAGGTATTTTGAAATATTCCATGACATTTTAAATATACAGTAAAACTCTTCTATACCTTCGACTTTGGGACTGAAGGTGGGTGGGAACTAACTAACTCATTATAGCCCGCTCCGCTTTTTTTCACGCATGAGTGCACCTGCGGTGCAGCGTCAATTCTCAGAAGGGCTATAGAAGGGAGGGCTTTTGAAGGGTTTCACTGTATTTCAATAATTTTAAGGGATTTAAAAGAATTTAAAGGATTTTAGAATACTTTTGAAATTTGCAAGGAATTTTCAGAACCTTTAAAAAGTTTCAAGGGATTTTACATATTTGGGGGTATTTTAAAAAATTCTAAGAAATTTGCAATATATTTCTAATTTAAAGGGCCTCCAAATTGAAAAAAAATATTTTAGGATATTTAACAAAAATGAATATTCTAAAGTATTCCAAAGTAGTATTTTGAACAGATTTTAATAATTTAAAGGGACTCCAATAGAATGTGAAAGATTTGAGGATATTTTACAAAATTCCAAGGAATTTGTAATGGACTTTAAAGATTGCAAATATTTTAGGTTATTCTATAATATTACAAAGTATTATTTTTAATAGGTTTTAATAATTCAAAAGCATTCCAAAAGAATTTGAAATATTTTAGGCTATTTTTAAAAATTTTAAGGAATTTTCAAGTGATTTTAATGGATTTGAAATATTTGAGGATATTCTAAAAGATTCCAAGACATTTTTAATAGATATAAATAATTTAAACGGATTCCAAAAGAATTGGAAAGATTTTAGGTTATTTAAAAAAATTAAAATGAATTTTCAATGGATTTCAAAGGATTTGAAATAGTTTAGGGTATTCTACAAAATTTCAAGAGTTTTTAACATATTTAAATAATTTAAAGGGATTTCAAAAGAGTTTGAAAGATTTTAGGATATTAAAAAAATAAAATGAATTTTCAATGGATTTTAAATGATTTGTAATATTTTAAGATGTTATAAAAGTTCACAAGGAATTTTTAAGATTTTAGCTATTTAAAAAAAATGCAAGGAATTTTCAATGGATTTCAAAGGATTTAAAATATTTCAGGATTTAAGTAAATTTGAACAGATTTCAACAATTTAAAGAGATTTTTGAACAGTTTTCAATGATTTAAATGTATTAAAAAAAAAATTGAAAATTTTTTGGATATTTTGACAAAAATTAAAAAGAATTTCCCAAGGCTTTGAAAGAACTCGAAATATTAAAGGATTTTCTAAAAGATTCCAAGGAATTTTAAATATTTCAGGCTATTGAAGAAAAAAAATCAAAGGAAATTGCAATGGATTTCAAAGGATTTAAAATATTTGACTATATTCTAAAAGATTCCAAGGAACTTTTAGTAGATTTCAATAATTTCGAGAAAAATGCAAAAATTACATTTTTGGGGGAAAAATCGGTTGGCCTCCAAAAATGGTTTAGCCCTCATGATGCTGATAAGATGTCTTTCTTTTATTAACAAAAATTGTAAAATTAATATTCAAAAAAATAAAATAACTGGGATTTTCCAGAAAATATTGTTTTTTTCTTCTTCAAAACTTCTGATTTCCGGTCAGGTGCTTTTCCAATTTAGAAATATTATTTAAACTTACTTTCATATGCTTATAATATTTTTTCAAAACTCTCTTCCACCTATCCAAGCATGACTGTATCCGCGATGTCATGCTGCAAATCTCACTATTCCACGAAATATTGGAGTTGTTGTTTTGCTTCTATCATATTGATTTTTAGTTGACAAATTTTCGTACGACAACAAAAACACTTGAAAGACACTTGAAAAAGGCCGCAGAAATAGGAAGAAGTTCAACTGTATTTTTGAAAAGATTTTACCAATAGAACAAACGCATTTTATCAGTATCGTGCGGGCTCAGCCATTTTTGAGGTCAATTGATTTCATAAAGAACCAGGCGCAAAATGTACATGAAATGAATCCCATTTGATTTTGATCAAACTTCGTAAAATTGTAGTTCTCGCCGTCTTGATTGAAAGAGTCAATAGGCATACAATCCGAAAATTGACAGTTTTCGAATCACAGAGGGTTAAACTTTGAACCATTTTATCAAATCTATGTCAATATCTTAAAAAACAGAAGATCAGAGAAAGAAATGTTTCTGATAAATGTTCTGGCACTCTAAGGGGGGAATTCTAAGGAAAGTCATTACCTTAAGGCACAGATCATTTTTCAAGGTCATTCATGGTGAATTTCTGAATTGTACATATTCAGCCAATAAGGACCAGATATGGGCAGTAAAGAATGCAAGATGTCAATATCCAGACAATAAAGGAATGGCATAAGCAGGTTGTTGTCAATATTCAGTCAATGAAGATAAAATATGGGGTGTTTGTTGCAAACGAACGAACCTAAACGAACCAACCCAAACCAACAAAACTAAACCATCAAGTCTAAAATTACCAAACTAAACGAACGACCGAAATGAACCAAACCAAGCGAACCAACACTTGCGGGTCATTTGTTTGGTCGGCTGGTTCAGTTGGTTATTTTGGTTTGATTGATCCTGGTTGTTTGTTTTGGATTGTTTGATTTGGGTTAATTGGTTTGAGTTGTATAATTGGTTTGCATGAGTGGGACGGGTTTGATGCCATGGGTTAGTTCGTTTCGATTAATTGGTTTGAGTTGGCTCGTTTGGTTTGTTCGGGTTCGTTCGTTGGCAAAAAGCTCCTTATATCTTGTCTTCATTGGCTGGATATTGAGTAAATCATTCTGATATCTTGTCTGTTTAAAGATTCGAAGAAATTTTCAATTCATTTCAATCATTTAAAGGGATTTTTAAGAATTTCAATGATTTTAGGGTATTTTTAAAAATTTCTTGGAATTTTTAAGAGTTTCATCATATTTCAAGAGAATACAAATGATTTTAAACTTCATACAATTTCAAAGGGGTTTAGAAGATTTTAAAGACTTTGAAAGAATTGAGGGTATTTTAAAAGATCTGAAGTAATTTAAAACTAATTTCAGTAATTTCATTGGATTTCAAAGGATTTGAAATATTCTACGGTATTTTAAAAGGTTCCAAGGAATTCTCAAGAGCTTTAAAAAGTTTTAAAAGATTGCAGAAGATTTGAACTATTTTAGAGTATTTTAACAAATTCCGAACTGTTTTTGAGATTAAAACATTTACGAGAATTTTGGAAGATACATATCAATTTTACAGGACCCACAATGCTTTAAGATATTTAAAAAAATTCCAAGGTATTTTGTCACATTTCTGAGTATTTCAATGCTTTTTTTAGGGGAGTTTAAATGCTCTCAAGGTATGGTACTAAATTTTTCAGGCTTTTAGGGAATATCTTCAGATTTCATAGAATTTCTTTTGGATTTTTTGGAATTCTCTTGATTTTTTTTATTCTCTTGAATTCTTTTAAATTCACCAAATTCAATGGATTTTTAAAACCTTTTTTTTTTAGTTTTTATTCGATTCATATTGAATTTTTTTCAACTCATCTTGAATTCTTAGATATTTGAATTAATTCTTTTGATTTGTTTTCACTTAAAACTTACTACATGTAATGGATTTAAAATTTTTTTTTTTACTTCATTTTAAATTTTTGACTGTTTTCAAGTAAATTGAGCTACAGAAGCTCTGAGAACAGTAAGTTTAATTTAATAAATTTATAATTGTGTTATTCTATTTATAAAAGATTCTGTATAAGTAGTCAAGGAAAAAACATGGTATTTTGAAAATTAAGGTTTGTGGCCACCCCGAAATAATAGCAGTACTCAGTCCTCTCTCGGTCTAATTATTCTATAATTGTTCTTGATTCATTCGACTTGTTTGTCGCTCGTTTCCGAGTTTATATCAATCGCAATT
Source organism: Belonocnema kinseyi (assembly GCF_010883055.1). Taxonomy (NCBI): domain Eukaryota; kingdom Metazoa; phylum Arthropoda; class Insecta; order Hymenoptera; family Cynipidae; genus Belonocnema; species Belonocnema kinseyi. The sequence continues at coordinate 112,200,830 of NC_046661.1, read as the reverse complement.
CAAATTTCAATGGAGCGTTGTTTTCAGCAAGAGTAATTGCTACTAATTACGTTTTTCTCGTAATTTGCCCATCCCTGCTCCCACACACGTGTCCCGAAACTCAACCCGTCTGTAAATTTGACATCGACATCGCGCAAGCGTCCCAGATTCACCCTTTCCTTCCTTCCGTCCTCCACCGGAAGTTCTTTTCGCTTCTCCCGTTGCCGGCCAATTCAGTCGTGTCTTCGGTGTTCTCGTCAGAGAGTACGTCGCTACGGAGTCCGAATTTTCCCAATATTTCGTTCTGTAAATTAAATTTCGAAAGAAAAAAATTGGTATTGATAGTAGGGGTAATAAAAATCAACCGCGCTCAAATCAGATTAAAGAAGACCCGGCCAGTGCTTCCTGGAAGAAATCGATCTGCGGATGCTGTTGACCAAGGGCAGGGTCGATTCCGGAAATCGAGCAGGCGTTAGTGCCCTTTGATCTCGTCGCGGAAAATACCTTCAATTTCCGTTCTAGTCTGAACATCCCTTGAAAACAGAAACTTACACCTTTTCAGCGATCCCTTCTGGTTCGTATCCATTCGCTGAATATCTGGTTTCGTTTTTGGTTATTTTTAGAATTTTTGTTTTGTTTTTATTATTCGCTTGGGGATTTAAAAGGGATGTGGGAATTGGATATGATGAAGATACAGTGGTTCTGAGGGTATGAAGTGTCTCGTAAAACAGGAGATTAAAATGAATGTAAGAGAGGTTTGAAACTGAAGAGTGGAAACATTTTTCTTCAAAAAAAGAACCTTTGATCATTTGATATTTGTAATTTTTTCTAATTGGTATGAATTTTCGATTTAAATTGCTTTTAAATTTGGATTTTTCAAATTAACTTTGTTTACACACATAAATTTCTTTTTTTCTTTTTCTGGAATTATCAGTGAATTTTTATATGCATGGAAAAACCTGGAAATTTCAAAGAATTTTGTTTAAAGCCAGGGAATTTGTTTGAGAATGTGCTACATTTTTTCTCCAATTACAATATACAATTAAATAAAAATGTAGTTTTAATTTATAACAGTGGGTGTGTATCTGTATTTAAATATTTTATTGAAAATTAAACTTTTTTTTCTTCAATGTTTTCTCTGTCTTGACTGAACAAATTTTCTTAGTTGAAATTTTAACTCCTGTTTAAAGATCATTTTTTTATGTTGAAATCAACTGTTTTTTATTAAAAATTAAATTCTTTGTCGGTTGAAATATCAACTACTTGATTCTTCGTTCAAAATTCATCTTTTCTAGAATGAAAACTTGATTACATGTTTGAAAGTTGAGATCTTTTGTAAAAATTATTATTTTTTGTATTGAAGATTGTATTGAACTTATTTCATTGAATATTCTTTTTTTCTTTGGCTAAAAATTAATCTTTTTGATGAGAATTTAACTTTTCTTGTTGAAACTTTATATATTTTGTTGACATTTTTTTGTAAATTAACCTTTCTTATACTGATAATGTAACAATTTCAGTTGCATATTCCATAATTTTAGTTAAAAATTCATCGCTTTAGCTGAAAATTAATATTTTAAATTTAACATTCAACTATTCAATGTTTGTTTGAAAATAGTTTTTTTTTGTTTTTAAAGATTTGTCTTTTTTGGTAAAAATAAATCTTCTTGATTGGAAATTAATATTTTTGTTAAAAAATTTAATTACTCTAGTTAAAGATTCACAATTTTTGTTGAAAATTCATCTTTTTTGTTTACAATTCAACTATTCCAGTTGATAACTCATAACTTTGTTTGAAAATGTAATTTTTTTCTGTTTGAAAATCAGTTTTTTTTGTCGAAATTGTTTTTAAACTGAAAATGTTACTTCCAATTTAATATTCTTTCATTATAGTTATAAACTCATCTCTTTAGTTAAACAGATTAATAATTTAATTAATCTATATTGTTTATATATTTAAGGATATCTTTTAATATAATTTGCCAAGGCTTATTAAATGAAGCATATTAATTGAATCCCTAGAAACAGAAAGCAATATTTTTTACAATAAAGTCGCGAAACTGTATACATATTCCGAGGCAAATATGTAAAAAATGAGAAATATTTTAATGGTTCCGTACTACGAAAAATCATAGATAGAAAAAAGTGATATACCTGGAAAAACCTGGAATTATCAAGGATTTTTCCAGGGTTTAAGTAGATGCCATAGATATATTTAAATTAGGACTGCCTTCAAATTAGGATTGCTTCCCAAAATGGATTTAGAAATTTCAACAATTTCAAATTACTTCCCATTTGCGATATCGGGATATCTTTAAATATGAATTGGTGTGAAATTGGATTTTATTTCTAATTGTGATTGCTTTAAAGTTCAAACTGACTGAGAATGAGGATTGCCTTTAAATATGGATCGGTTACAAATTGCAATTCTTTCAATTCGAATTTTCTCCCATTTTGTGTTGCCTTGAAATATATATTTAGTGCAAATGCTTAAAATTCGGAATGTTATAAATCAGAACATTCCCTTATGCCATACCTTCATATTGGGATTTATTTAAATTCCATTGTTTTCGTATTTTTGTATTTGCCAAAATCAGGATTGCCTTCATATTTGGATATGCTTTTTACATTATTGAAGTTTGCATTATTTTTAAGCTCCCGGAGCTTTTAAATTTCTATATTCTTTCAACTATTAGGATTGCCTTGAAAGGATCGCTTTTAAATTATTTTGGCTTTTAAATTTACATGATTTCAAATAATTGCCTTATAATTTTGGTTATCATTTCTATCAATATCCCGAAGTTTAAAATTCAGACTCTGATTTTATTATTGCGTTTATTTTTCATATTGGTTCAAGAAATATGAAGAAATTTAAAACATGGAGCGAGGAAGGTAAAGTGGCCCAGCGTCTCAAAGAAGAGCAAATGAAATTTTAATTCAAAGCAAAGAAAATAGGAGGAAAAGAGGTTTCCTTTTCCGTCCTTAAATTTCTGGAGCTTTCAAATATTGTTGGAAAAAATAAATTCTTGGGGGCTTCCGAATTGATCAAGCTTTAAAATTGGTATATTTTGGAAAATTAGAATCTTTTAATTACTAAAAATCTTCAAAGAATTTTTTTTTTAAAAATTGGAATTACCTTCTTAAAATTTTTTCTTAATTTTGAAATTTAAATTCTTATGATTGTTCAAATTGAAAAATTTTTTTCTTCAAATTACATGTTCCGAATTGCAGTTTTATAACGATAACCTTGAAAAAGGTTAATACCTTAAATGGAAAAAAGGTTACATAAATTATGAGTAATTTTCAAAATTATTAAAAGATAATCTACAACTTTCTCAAAGGATATCTACAAATTTGTTCGGCTTTGCAATTCTTTTTTGATAAACTTTATATTCCATTTACATCTGTCTTTGTTTTAATCTTTAGAAAGACACTTTTACACTAAATGAAATATGTAAAACCCAAATATAAAACCTGAATTTAAAGTTGATTCACCCTAAAAATAATTTTGAAGTTAACTATTAAATTAGTATTTCTTTTATTAGTATTTGTTTTCCGCTCCGCATTTTTACTGTGAGACTGGCTGACAATCTTCGTTAGTCCCGTTTCTAATTTCCAAGTGATTTCACCCGAGGTGGATCAGCCCACCTTAAATTGTGCATGACTAATCACTGGGCTTGTGCCCTCCTCGAATATCCAATCCGAGGGCTGAAGTCACTGAAAACTTTGTTCCACCTTCAACTAAGAAACAATGTCCTCAACTCATCTTGACATTTCTCCCACATAATCGATTCACTTAAATCACCCACTGAGTCTCCACGTCTCTACTCACCTGGAAAATGTAGAATTGTCAGAAAATTTTTATTTACTAAATAGAAAATTAATCCTCTTTGTTGAAAATTCATATTTTTTCTTGCAATATCTATAATTTTGTGCAATAACTTTTTTTTTCTCGTGACTAAAAAATCTTTCTTACTTGAAAATTCTTCTTTAACATTTTCAATTTTTTGTTGAAATTGAACATTTATCTTTTTCAGTTAAAAATTCGTATTTTTTGGTAGAGAATTAAATTTTCTGATTTAAAATTCATATTTTCGGCTGGGAACTCAACTACTGGGTTAAATTTAAATATTCATTTTTTATTGTTGTTGAAAATGTATGCATTTTTGTTAACTATTCGCCGTTTCGGTAGAAAAGTAATCTTCTTCGTTGAAAATTCAACTACTTGGTTAATGGTTGAAAATTCTTGTTTTTTCCTGTTTTTTAGAGTGATTTTTTTAATGGAAATACAGTATAAGTATACAGTGGACTTTTTCATCATTTTAGTTGAAAATTCACCTGTTTCGTTAGAAATGATTTTTTCATTAACTGAAGATTTAACTATTCAGTTTTAAGTTTAAAATTTCTTCTTTTTAGTTGAAAATTACGCTGTTTCCTTGAAAATTTAACAGTTCGGATGACATTTTTTGTATTGACTGAAAAATCTTTTTTGGTTGAAAATTGAACTATTTCGTTGAATTTTTTTTTTTTTGAAAATTAAGGGTTTTAATTGAAATGTAACTAATTCATTTTCGTTGAAATTTTTTAGGGTTTTTTGTTAAAAACTTAACTATTTGGTTGAAAATTCATGTATTTTGTTACAAATTCGTCTTCCTTTTAATTTTTTGTTCCCGCGGTGGTTACTTGCGTCGTATGTGGCTGCTCCGAAAAACCAGCGAAGAATTCAGGAGTTCGTTTTTTTAGTATAGTTTTTTTGCAGGTAAAATTAAGGATGAAAAATTAATTGAAAATTGTCGAAAAAGCAATAATAACTGAATACTTAAAAATTAACTTTCCCATTTTACCAAGTCCCTTTTTTAATTATTCTGGGCAAATAAATTTTCTGCAAAAATAAAACCATGCAAGGACTAGGTAACAATAATAATCCCCATTATTTTGTAAATAATATGGAACCGATAAAATTCTCAGGCTATTAACCCTTAATCACTACTGTTTCTTTTCTCACCTGTAATCACTAATTCGCGCGTCTATCTTTTGAACAAGTTAATATTTTTCAAGTTCTTTTTTTTTTATTTAAAGTTTGTTCTTTTTCGAATTTATACTTGTACATAAATAATTTTAAAAATAAATTTTTAATAAAAATATAAACAATAAACGAAAGCATGATTTGTGAAAAATCGATTTTACAAAAAAAAAAGTTTATCTCGAGGTTGATATAATACTTAAAGTGAATATTGAAGAAAATCACTGTTACTGACTTAAAGTATACATTTAAAACTATGCAAAAAAATACTTTAGTTAAAAAAAAAATCTATTAGAAAACTACATGGGGTCAAGTAAGGTAATCTTAAGGTTTTTGGTTTTGGGGAAAAGTACATTAAAAAATTATTTTTTATACAAAGGTTGTTTTCATTGTTAGATTATACATAAAATTTTAAGATTATAAATTATAGACAAAAAAAATATTAAAAATGTTTCGGGTCAGGTGCAACAGATTTTGTAATTGTTGTACCATTAATATTCATACTTTTGCCGTTGCAACGTCAGCTGTACGCCGGGTCTGGCACGCACTGCTGTGGTCTATATTTCCTTTTTTTATATGTAAACCAAAAACCACTCATTAAGGAACGTTCCGTTAGATTAGCTAAGAAAATAATTTTATTTTTCACTAAATTTTGTTTAAAAACAGTTTGATATTCATTGAAAGCATATTATGGACGATGTGAAGCAAACATGTGTGTATTATTCACACATAAAAATTTTTGTTTCATTCAAAAGTAGTTTTAAAACATTCGTTTCCAACACAAAAATATGTATTTGAAATATTAGCCAGAAACTATAGAACATTGTGGAGAAATATATTTTCTTTGTCAATTTGCTTACTTTCGTCGGTGAAACGTAATCACTACTGCTGGGTCTGGCACGTACTGCTTTGGTCTATACTTCCTATTTGTACGGAAACTAATAAGGCACTAAAATTTTCCTTTCACGTACTTACAACCCTTGCCCTAGAATATATTTCCACCCACCCTTCGGCCCCAGAAACCCACGGCTTCCTATCGAAATTGAAACCAAAAAAAATTCGCTCCGATCTCGGAGACCCAACAGTAGTGATTAGGGGTTAACCTAACCTCTTATTTTGAAACAAACTATCATTATCTTTTCTGTTCATTCCCTTAATTATTGATCATTGACTGTACTAAACCATAAACAATAAAAATATCGGGTTACACGGTAGAGTTCTGAGCTGGTTATATTACTTTGAGAACGGTAACGAGAATGAGAACATTACCGAGAATATAACCGAGAAATAAATTCTCTGAGAGTTTATGAGAATCTCAGAATTTACAGTGAAACGCTTCAATAGCCGTCCCTTCTATAGCCATTCCGAGATTTGACGCTGCGCCGCAGGTTGGTATAACAGGAACTGCGCGGGGGCCGCGGGGTCAGCGGTTGTGACTCAGACGAGCAGTCAGGCGTGAACAAACAAAAGCGGAGCGGGCTACAATGAGTTAATTCACACTCAAGGACAGCCCCAAAATCGGCGGTATAAAAGAGTTTCACTGTATTTTAATTAATAGAAAATTGAATTTTTTCGTTTATAACTTTTCGGTTGAAAATTCAACTTTTTTTTTGTTTTGAAAGTTTGTCTTTTTTATTTTAGAGTTTACCTGCTTTAGCAGAAATTAAATCTTTTTAAAATAAGAATGCAACTGTTTGGTTGGAAATTAAGCTATTATACTATTTTCTCGAAAACTTCACTATTTCGTAAAAAGTTACTTTTTGTTTAAAATTTATATTATGGTGTTGAAAAATGAACTGAAATATTTTCTGGATGAAAGTTTCACTTATAAAAAAAAATTGTTTTTTTATTGCAAATTCATTTGTTTTAGTACAAAATTGATCTTTTTTTGGACAAAAATGCAACTATTTGGTAGAGAATTTAACTATTTTGTTAAAAATGCATCCTTATTGGTTGAAAAATTCTTCTTTTTGGATTCAAAATTCAGTTTTTTTCGTATAAACTTATTTTTCGGTACAAGAATTCAATTTTGGATGTTACTGAGTTAACTGGAATCTTTTTTGGATGATAACTCAACGTTTTTTGTAATAAAAAATTCTTCTGCTTTACGATCAATTTAATATTTTTTGATAAAAATGCAACTATTTGCTAGAGGATTCAACAATTTTGTTAGAAAGTCATCCTTTTTGGTTAAAAATTTGTCTTTTTGGATTGAAAATTCAATTTTTTTGATAGAAAATTATTTCTTCGTAAAAAATTCATAGTCTGATCGTAAAAACTTGACTAAAATATTTTTCAACCGAAAATTCAACTATTTTTTTGAAAATTTATCTTTTAGATTTAAAACTTATCTGTTATAGAAGAAATTTCATTTTTTGCATGAAAATGAAACCTTTTGGTTAAAAATCGTTCTTCTTTGCTTGATAATTTAACTAATTTGTTTAAAAGACTTGGTTGAATCGCTTTGTTAAGAAATCACTTTTTTTGTTAAAGATTTATATTATAAGTACTATTTAGTGGAAATTACTTCTTTTTTTTTGTTGTTTAGAATTCATTTTTCAACAGAAAATGTAACTTCCATTTTTTTAAGATTGATTTTTTAGTTAAAAATTCGCGTTTTTTGTTTTAAAAAATAATTTTATAGTTTGAATTTTCCTTTTTTTTTGCGTAAAAATACATCAGTTTCGTGAAAATTAATTTTTTGTTAAACAGTTATATTTTTTGTTTATAAATTGAATTTTCTTAAAAAAATTTCTTTTCTGGTTAGAAGGTTCAATAATTTAGATAAAATTTCATTTCGTTTTTGAGTGAAAAATCTTTATTTGTTGGAAATTCTTTTTTTTTTTTGGTTTTAAAATTCTTTTCTTTTGTTGTATAAATTTCATTCTTTTTTTATTAAAACATAAACTATGACACTTTTTCATTGGACATTTGTCTTTTTAAGTTGAATCTTTAACTATTATGTTAAAAATTCAATTGTTTTGTTGAAAATTCCAGTATTTTGTTCAAGAGTTAGCTTTTAGAGGGGAAAAAACTTTTTTTTTAATGAATTAATAAGTTTGAAAATTTTAAATTTGTATATTGAAAAACTGTTTTATTCTGCTTATAAAATATTCTGTGGTTAAAATATCATAAGATTAAAATGCTGGTATTTGAATAGCATTTGTTGACCTAGAAAAAGCTTTTGACAAGGTAGATAGAAGTAAACTTTGGGAAATTCTGAAAGAGTATGGAGTCAATGGATGGATCCTACAAGCT
>NC_046661.1:112181394-112192470 GCF_010883055.1 Belonocnema kinseyi | reverse complement strand
TCAATCTGAAAAATCTCTATCCCATCCACACAGTACTCCTTTCCCCTGCCGAGTGAGTCACGCCTACCCCGAAAGGGAAATGGCTTAATGGTGTAATAATAAAAAAAATAATAATGATTTGAAATGAAAAATTAGTCGAAGAAAAATCAGAGAATTTGGAAAATGTCACGCGTCTAAATTTTCCAGGAGTAGGGTCTTCTTATTCTACTTCGTGGTATTTATTATAGAGTTTCAGTCTAACAGTGTTAAATAATATGCCTGAGCTAGAAAATAACTTAGATTCAACCGCTGATATAACCTGAACAATAAAAATATTGGTAAAAATCATAAATTCTTAAATTCTATCATATTCTCGGTTATATAACCTGAACTTAAATTCAACAATTTGGAACTATTGGGAAGACATTTGAATTTTAATTCAATTTTAACAAGAATACTTATAGTAAATAACTAATTTTAGATCTCAATATAATATTTCTGATTAAAATTAATTGATATTTACTGCTCTTTTTCATTAACATTTCTCTAATAACTTTGTGATACTCAATAATGCGCGTGTCAGATGGCGCTGCTATGAAGTTCAAAGACATACTCTACATTTGTATTAACCTAACCTCGTTTTTTAGAACAAACTATCATTATTTTTTCTTTGGAACAAACTATCATTTTTTGTATTCACTCTCATAATTATTTTATTAATTTATTCTTTAATTTATTATAACTCATTCCGTCAATGAACAATAATATTCACGCTGTTAATTATTTCAGAAATTATTATGAAACTGATAAAGTTGTACAGAAGTGTCAGTAAGCCAACCACTTACCTTGGAAAAAACGATCACATTTCCACTTGGCAAACACTTTGTTTTAGTCTAGGGTTCCAGAATCGACGGTGAGAATCGATTCTCGATTCGTCGATTCCAAAAAAACATGTCGATTCCGGGAATCGAAGAATCGACCGTAAGAATCGATTCCAACGATTCCCGCCCCTTTATAAAACCCGCGATTATTTGAAATTAGAATTAAATTAACTATTTAATTAATTAACTAATATTGTTTAAAATTAATTGTTATTTTATATTATTATTAATTTGATTAAAAAATTAATAAACAGTAATCTAGCCTAAATATTAGTTTTTATTTCGACAGAAAATCAATCAAACTCAAAATTAATGTGGAACCTTATTAAATTCAATTATTAAATGGAAATTTATTTCCACATTTCAAAGTCCAGCGACGCTAAAAATATTAGCTGGTTTAAGTGCTTTCCCGAGAGCCTGTTTCTAAGCTTGGTAATAATTTTACTAGCTTTAGAAAACAGCCTCTCGGAAGGCACTGAAGTTGCCAGAATGGGCAAATACTCTAGTGTTACCTTATACAAATTTGGATACGCATGCTTGATGTTATTCCATTCTTCGAATGGATTTACATAGCGAGGACCGGTTGGCTGATTTAAGTACTGTCGGAGCTCTACAGATAAGCCTCCAGCAGTATCAGTGTCCGCCTCGGGGAACTGTTGCGAACGCAAGGCATCGTGATGAACCCAGATGTCGTTCACCTGGCTATCTCCAGGCTGATCCAGTGGCATTTTCCTGGCGCGTTCCTCATCCACCGACACCGCAATTTTCGCCTTTAACTCCTTATCTGAAATAAAAAACAGAATCAGCAAAAATAATATTTAAAGACTCTTTATTTAGTAGAAATGATTTGAAGGTTTAATTAATTGTTACCAATAGATGACAGTGCTCTCGCGAAATTTCCAGCATCTGTGAAGTGTAGTTTCTTGAATCTGGGGTCGAGAATGGTGGCCTTAGCAGGCATCGGCAGTTTCTCCATGAAGCCCAATCGCTTTTCAATTTCGGCGAGTAATGAGTGCTTAATATTGAAAGCAACTGGGTGGACTGCGTTGTACTCTCTTAAAGTCTGAAAAATAGAAACAAATAAATTATAATTCAAGCTAAAAAATTGGTAAATGTTAATATGTTTAAAATATTACCTTGCTCAGAAGTGAACACATAGGGATGGCCTTGCTTAATGTTACCGACTTCTCCGCGCAGATCTCCTTTGTGACTTGCCATGCTGGTTTTAGAAGATCCCGAACCTCCCTCACAAGTTCCTTCCTCTTCTGCCGCAATCATTGGTGGTGGCTTTTCCTTGCTAGTTTTCTCTCGTGTTATTTTCGCAAGAACTTGCTGTACGAGTTCACGCAATAGGAGGAATCTGTCGAGCATCTCATAAACTGAGTTCCACCTGGTGCAAATCTCTTGAATTAGTCTCAAGCACTCTGCCTCAGCTTTCCTCCACTCAGTCATCTATAGCAGTTTTTTTTCTTCAGAGGCCCGTTCACTTTTTCTAAAGAATTTTACAATTTTCTTTATTTTCGAGACGACTCTCTTGAAAGAAGGTAAGTCATCTTTCAGCCCTGTATCTTCAACGTCTACATCTAGAATTATTTGGTCCTCTTCATCTTCGTTATCTTCAAATACAGGCAAGGGCAACGGTACTTCTTCTTGATCCATCTGGTTGTTGGTTTTATATAAACCTAACGCATCCGTAACTGCTAGATTTAAATTGTGAGCTAAACAAGAGATGTGTTTCTGAGCACTTAACACTTGCTTACACGCTCCAAGAACGTTTGGCCCATTATCCGTGACAATAGCCTTCACATTTGCGATATCCAGCTCCCAATCTAAGCAGAGAACCCTGAGGATGTTAGCTAGATTTTCAATTGTCTTTCTTTCGGGTACAGGCCTATCTCCAATTTGAACCGATTTCATCTCCATGCCTGAAAAATTGAAAATGAATTGTATAATACAATAAAAAAATATTAAATACAATAAAGGAGCGGCTGGTGGACCGGAAAATGACTAGGAATTTAATAAATAATGTGGAAACTTATTTTAACATTAGTAATTAATGTGTAAATGAATTTCCACCTTAAAAATTATTGTCTACTTTTTTCAGCTTTAGGAATAAATCTGGAAATTTATTTCCACCTTAGAAATTAATTTGGAAACTTGTTTCAATCTTAGAAATAAGTTACAAAATTTATTTCTAAGATCGAAATTAATTTTTACATTAGTTATTAATGTGTAAATAAATTTCTACCTTAAAAATTATAGTGAACTTTTTTTCAGCTTTAGGAATAAATCTGGAAATTTATTTCCACCTTAGAAATTAATTTAGAAACGCATTTCAACCTTGGAGATCAATTAAAAAATTTATTTCTAGGGTTAAATTCATTTTTCACATTAGAAGTTAATGTGTAAATAAATTTCTACCCCAGAAATTAATGTGGAAAATTATTGAACAAATTTCGACCTTAAAAATTATTGTAAACATTTGTTTGAGCTTTAGAAATAAATCTGGAAATACTAGGAATTTTTTAACTTCGGGATACTTTAAGGTTTATGGTTTAATATTTAATTAGTTTTTTAAAAGTTTATTTATAAATCCCATCTAAATAGTGAGCAGTTATGCCTAAGTAAGCTCTTGTGGTCATCGATTCCGTCCACAAATCGGTTGTGAGTATAATATTGGTTTTTGTAGAGAGGATAATCTTCATTTTTGTCTTTACAACTTCATACTTATTTTCCATCATCGCCGTGACAGTTTCAGCGCTTGGGAGGTTATAAAGCGGCTGCAAAGTTCTGACAAATTCTTTAAATCCCTTTCCCTCAGTCATGGATAGGGGCTGATTATCTGCTGCTATCATATATATAATAGAGCATCAGTTGCATCAGCATAACGCTGACCTCCACCTAAAACAGAAAAATACCTAGATATATAGAAACCATATATGGCTACTGATGGACCCAAGTGGGGAACCTTACATAACGACTTCGTGAGGTTCTTCGCTTGGGGTGATTGCTAGAGAGATTGATCGGCAACCTGGGTCGGAGCAGTGTTGCGGAACGAACGTATTATTTATTTAAATAGCACGAGAATTCTGGATCAATCTGAAAAATCTCTATCCCTTCCACACACTACTCCTTTCCCCTATCGAGTGAGTCACGCCTACCTCGAAAGGGAAATGGCATAATGGTGTAATAATAATAATAATATAAATTTTTTATCCACAAAAAAATACGTTTTTAAAACTATTTCTCACTTATTTTTTTTTTATTTTTTCAATATTTTTTCATATATTTTCAAATATTTTTTCAAAAGACGCACTCAGATTGCAGGTACTGTTGCGAGTTTTCATCTTCTTAACTTCGCTTGACGATGTCGGTAACTGAGTGATAAAAAAAATGTCTATTTTATTTTTCAAATTTAATCCTTCATGAAAACAAATCAATGTCCTAATTATACTGAATAAAATATATAACTGATATAACATTCCAGAATTTAAAATATTTAGAAATATGTATTTATTCAGTATGATGAGGCCATTGAATTTTGAGGTTAGGCTTTGCAGGACATATAACCGCGAATATTAAATTTATGAAAAGGAAAACTTATCTCATCGTACCTCGTCGAAGGACCAGCCTCATTTGCGTCAACGTCTAAGATGTTACTACTAGTTTCTTTTCCTTCTCGTACTACCCCTTTATAGGTGCTTCTCTTTCATTTTGTTGAAATTAATTCAACCTGATGAACTTTATGTAGGTGCTTTGTCATAGAGGAAGTGCTATTGCAAAAAGTGAGTTCCACGAGACAGTGGGAACAACGCACTTTTTCTCCCATTCCGACTTTCTTAAAGTGCAGCCACACTTTGCTTGGCGGAGACATCACACTCCTTTTAGAATTTTATTAAAGTGCACATTTGGCCGGACACAGTTTTCACAATGGAACGCTAACCTAGAAAAGAGAAAATCGACGTCGATTCCGGCGCTCGAGAATCGATTCTGAATCGATTCCTCCGAGGAATCGGAATCGTTTCCGGGATCCCTATTTTAGTCCGCTGAATCCAGCCATCAGTTATAAAAGCATGGACCTTTGTGGATTTAAAAATTGAATTTAATTGTTGTTATTTAATTGTTGTTATCTAGTAAATAGCACTCGTGAGGCCAGCAGAATAATTATTACCAAATATTTTTGACATTTTTCCATATTTTGTCTATATTGTACAGGAACTAAGACTGACTGAGGGGTATAAATATGGCCGCCGTTGCAGCTTGCAGTCGTGCTGTACGGAGGGAGTCAGTGTTACGTACCATTACATACCACCTACTGGTGAATGATTAGTGACATTTAAAATAGTGTAGAAACAATTTTTTTTTGCATTAACATTAATGATTTTCGAGATGTAAAGTAGTTTTTATACGTGAAAGAAAAATTGATAACGATCAGGAGAAAAAATTGGTCAGGTAAAAGTCAGCGAATTTCGAAATTGGAACGGTGTTGCAACCCTGTAGTTCCAAATCCCAAGTTTCTAAATTCAGATCAATTTTGGAATTTGGAATCTTTTCATCTAGAATTTGTTTCCAAGATTGAAACCCCAGTGAGTTAAACTTCGTCTAATGAAATTTCGGAAAGCCAATTTGTGAGTAAAACCAATATTCGTCATCCAAGCTCGGAAGTTCGACGATCATTCACTGTTCAATGCTTCCAGGATAATTTAGGTCATCATCTATAATCATTGGAAGGCAGAGGGTGTGGAAAGTACTAGGTACGAAGGTTCCCAGAAGAATTAAGATTAAGGTGGTGACGAGAAGGTCTCGTATCGACGTTTTCAACCACATTGAGTTATCAGTCAGAAGTTAATTGGAAGTATTGTTTCGCTGGCTGTCGAGAGTCTTGAAGACTTCGTAAAGGGAGGAGAAGTAGTTGCAGACAGTTCATCTTATCTTCTCCACGGAGCATTTCAAGTCGTAGTCCTTACTCTCTCTTAGTTCCAAGTTCTACGCTCGAAGAAACTTTCAATTCCAATTTCCACTACCACTTTTGAGATCATTCTTCCAGAGCTTTCGAAATAGTTTCTCATTCACGCTACAATTGTAACTCCAGACAACGTGGAGGAGAGTGATACTAAAGTATTCATCAATTTCAACCATTTGTTTCCCTCTAATTGTCCCTGAATGCCAAGCACAGTTTCCTGTGGAAAATTGGGTTCTTAGAAAAATTGGGATGTAGTTTTTAAATTTAATATTTGATTTTAAAAATATATTGCTCTGAAAGTAGGGGTTTTAAAGTATTAGGATTGTCTTCTAGTTTAGATTGATTCCTGATTCTTATTTTTACATTCTCATCATTTATGACTGAGAAAGTATTAGAATTGTCGGAAATTTGACATCACACTCTTTCAATGGATCTCCACGTTTCGAGACCCCCTGAATCCGAGAATCAGGTTTTCACGATGGCGTCTGTCTGCCTGTCCATCCGTCCGGCCGTAAACACGATAACTCTCGAAAAAATGAACGAATGAAATCCATCTTTGGCACACTTTTTTTAGGTCCTAAAAGAAAGGACGAATTCGTTAACCAGCAATTTTTGATAAAAATTCAAAAAGTGAGCGCATTTTGAAAATTTTTGAGACCACTGTTTTCTGATTTTGAAAATTCTATGTACGGATATTTATAGTATTGAAAAGAACAAACAATTTATCCTTATGACTTTTTCGATAAAAAGAACATTTTCAGAGTTATAGCGTTTTCAAATTTTTTTAATTAACCGAAAATCAAAATTTGAAGCCGAAAAACGCACGTTATGAAAAAAAGTCAAGAGAATAAAAACATTTCTTTTTGAAATCCCTACAAGATTATCATAACCAATTTTTGGATTTTCTTCAAAAATCGAAAATTCAAACTTTGATTGCACAAAAAATAATGGAAAATAAAAAATTCTATTTTGTGGACAAACTATGTAGGATACAAAAAATGATTAATTAACAAAAATGGTTATCCCAAAAAAGATCTACAATTTCGTTAAGAATCACTTCTTGATAGGACGCGTACTTTTTGTTTTATTCGTGAAAAATTACGTTGAAAAAAGTAAAATAAAAAAAAATGTGTGGAAAAACGACGAAAGTTACGAGAAAAAAAATCCAACAAAACCTGTTTACAAATGTCTGTCGGAAATCGAGCGCGCAGCGCGAGTGTCACGATGAGAATGTATACCTCAAAGCCTACAGAGCTTTGAAAAACTTAATCTTTGACTATACTTAATTAAGTAGACGATTCAGAATATGAAGACGCATATAAATACTGCCATCTAAAAGAGATCTTTTTGATAAAGTTTTTTTCAAGCATTCCAAATGCAAAGAATAAAAATCCGAGCGCGAAGCGCCAGGTGTAATTATGTTCGAGCGCGAAGCGCGAGGTAACCTATTATCGAGCGTGAAGCGCGAGATACAACCGTCGCGCGCCCTAGGCGCGCTCAAACTTGCAAGCGAAGCGAGCCCCGCGCGTTGAGAATGTGCCCGCGATACGGGCAGATTTTTATCAATTATGATTGTATTAAGATTGCGTCGAAGGTGTGTTTTAGATTATAGTACTTATTGTTTCCTAAATGGGTTTCCCGATTACATGGTTTCAATTTTTCTGAATTAGGATTGCCCTAAAATTGGGATTGCCTTCAGATTTGTATGTATAGTCAATATTGACTGATTAAAAATATATGTTTAAATCTGTACTATTTTCAGATGAGAAACATAATCTATAAATTAGTATTGCCATCTTTGCTTTACTTCCTAATTAGGATTGCAAAATATTTTCTGCACTTCCTCATTAGGACTTCCATAAAATTTGCTTTACTTCCCAAATAGGATTATTCTCAAATGATAAATACCTTTAAATTTAGGTTGTCTTCAAATTTATAAACCTTTAAATTAGGATTACCTCCCCAATTAGAACTGCCATTAAATTTACTTTACTTCACAATCAGGATTGCCTTCAAAATACAAATGCCCTTAAATGAGAATTGCCATAAAATTTGCTGTACTTTCTGCTACTTATTATTTGATTGCCTTCAAGTTACAAATACCTTTAAATTTGAATTATCTTCAAATTTGTTAGGTGTTGGAATTAAAAATATGTAGTCCTTTTCTTCAATTAGGATTGCTTTCAAATTATAAGTATCTGTAAATTTGGATTGCCTTAAAATTACGATTTCTCTGCAATGAGGTTCATTTACAATATATGTATTGGAGGAAGGAGGCCTGTTAAACTTATCATTCTCCATGTTGAAAACAATCGAAAAAAACTTCCAAATTTAAAAATAATAATTGCCTTCACATTTGAATTGCTTTCTAATTATTAATTTTAAAAGGTTAGGATTGCCCTTCTATTATGAATTTTTTTGAAAATGTGATCTTTTTCAAATTTAAATGAAGATTGCCTCCCTTCCCCGTCTGAGATTACTTTAATGAGATTCTTTCTCAATTTTGGCCAGCTATACAAATAAAAATTTATTTTTGGTCTGACCCCCCCTTAAAAACGCGCCATTTCGTGCACGTGAAGCAGGTGTAATGTGGCCGTTTCCAGCCCATGCGACGTTCGCACATGCGCTCTTCGCCGCCGTACCGACATTAAACTTTACGCCCGCTATATACAGATTTACGCCCACTACATGAAGTTTTACGCCCGATAGAGAAAATTATATTTGTCTTTAAAAAAATTACATCGCTGTACCCCACAGTCTTCTTTCTGCTAAGTACGCTATTTTTTCTTTTCACTTATAATTCAACATTGTCAAGAACATTAAACATCCCACGGTGTGCCTGAACAAACTTCAATTGGGGGGTGCAATTACCTTTTTAGATTATTGTTGGAAATCGGTTTAGAATGTTTAAGAAATGATTTACAACAAAAATTAAAATCATCCTTTGAGCGGTTTTTTATTTTTGCTGCTTTTAACGTTAAATTTTTGTTGAAAGTGATCTTGGTTCATGTGCAAATTACAGAACTATTGGCGATTGTCTTAAAAATTATAAAGCTGGAAAGTACTCTGAAAGTAAGATGTCAGATGCAAAAAAAATACAAAAATTGTATTCATCTACCAATCTGTTCTTTAGACGAAGATAAAGAACTTATCGAAATCAATCCTCCACCTGCATTGCATTTAGTGTTAGGTGTAGTAAATCATTTATTCAAGAATATGTCAAGTGAATTCGAGAAAGAAAGTTTTAAGTGGGCCAAAAAGTTTAACGTTTCTCAGGATATTTACAATGGTATCCATTCTTTTGCAGGAAATGCTTGTAAAACTCTTTAAAATAAAATTGATATCTTGCGATCTATCAAAAACGTAGGATTGGTAAAATATGTTCAGTGTTTTCAGGACTTCCGCGATGTTATTAATTCATGTTTTACCGTTACATTATACCTAAATTTGAACGTTAGATTGAAAAGTTTCATAAAAGTTTTCTAGATTTAGGCACCATTGTTACGCCAAAAGTGCATGCAGTAATTCATCATGTAGCATATTTTTGCAAAAGAAAACAACGTGGACTTGGATACTGCAGCGAACAGTGTATAGAGTCGGTACATGCTGATTTAAAAAAAGACATGGAATAAATATAAAGTAAAAAAAAGAGAATTAAAACTTTTCCAAAAATTTATTAAAGACTGTGCAAGAATATAATAGTCAACAATTGTAGATTTATGCAAAGACGAATAAGTTATCTTGTAAATGTTATTACTTTTTATAAATGCTTTTTTTTGTTTTTATAAAGTTAGTTATATTGAACTTAAATAAACACACATTTGTGACACAACGTTTATATTAAAAAAAAAAATGATTTGTATATTTTACACATAGTTTATTTTGAGAATGAATCCTTTTTCCAAATTATTCAGAAATTTAACGTTAAAAGCAGCAAAAATAAAATAACGGCTCAAAGGGTGATTTTAATTTTTATTGGAAATCATTTCTCAAACATTCTAAAACCATTTCCAATAATAATCTAAGAAGGTACTTGCATCCCCCAATTAAAGTTTGTTCAGGCACACCGTGATCCATTATCCGGTTCACATGCTTGTTTTCAAGGAGGGTAGGACAAAAAGTATAGTGTCCATCAAGGACGTACGGCTATTTTGTCTCGGGTGGCAAATTCACATTCGTCAAAATAACCATTTTTACGCTCTTGATACACAATGTACTATTTTCCTTAATTAGGATTGCTTTAAAATTTGGATAAATTTCTAAGAAGTAGTAACTTTCTAAATTGGGACTACCTGCAAAGGTAATTCTCCATAACCTATAATTTCCCCCAAGTATGATCGCCTTTAAATCATAAATCTTTGAATTGGGACTGCCTTCAAATAAAGACTGCTTCCTGAAATGAACTTAGAATGATTCACAAATTACGCCTACTTTCAGTTTTAAAAATCAATATTGCCTTAAAATTGTGGATTTTCCTTAAATATAAATCGGTTTAGAATTGGTATTTCTTTTTAATTTTAATCGTTTTTAAGAATAATGTGACTGAAAATGAGGATTTTTGCAATTTATTGTCTTAGGTTTAAACAATTGGCTAGCTAGAAAATTGAGTACGTTTCACCATTCTTATTAGCTTCCAATTTTACCAAATTAAGATTGCTTTTAAGTTTGGGTTACTTTCTGAAAAGCAAATTGTGATTGATAATTATATATATAATTAAAAATTGTCTTAAGGACAAACGCAGGACCTCGCCGGGAGCGGGTGCTAATCTTAAAAATTGCACCCGCTTCCAGCGAAATCGCGGTAAAATTTCAGCCACAACCACGTCTCACAACCGTGAGATAGGTGGTTACAGTCTGTAAAGGAATCAATACGACGATCCAGCAAAAGCCTCGTGCACTCTAAGAACACGGAGTGACCCAAGGACAACCGCCTTCTGCATTTTTCCCGCAAGTGTTCTAGCATATTGTTGACACGCAGGGATGCTTTTTAGGCCATTAGCAAGTAAAAGTTTGGCACCTCCAAGAGCGCCGATGATAAGGACGATCAGTTTAACAGAATATTCCGGGTACAATCGTTGCAACTCCCTTATAAGGTCTCGATACCTCTATTTCTTTTCATTCTCCTTGGCTATGATGTTTTTATCAGCTGGCGCCGAAAATTCGATAACGTACATGGTTCGCTTCTCGAAGTCAAGAAGAACCATGTCAGGCCTCGAGTGAGCAACAGAAACAATTGTCGAGAATATAAAGTTC
>NC_046661.1:112179908-112181294 GCF_010883055.1 Belonocnema kinseyi | reverse complement strand
AAGGCGTAGCCGGATGTCGGGAGAACCTGCTCGTCGATAGATGTGTCTGCAAAGATGCAGCATTCTACCAGCGTGACCTATCGATGGCCTGGATTGATTATCCGAAAGCTTTCGATTCGATATCCCATAGACTTATCATCTGTCTTTTGGAAATCTTAAAGGTTCATCCGCTAATAGTTGGGTGCATAGAGAGATTGATTCCGCTGTGGAAAACCAGATTTAGTATCTCATCCGGCAAAAATCGTGTGACAACTAACAAGGTCACGTTTCAGAGACGTGTCTTTCAAGGCGACACCATGAGCCCACTCCTCTTTTGCCTTCCATTATTGCCAATATCTCTATCACTGCGCCATTCCGACGGGTACTTGTGCAGCAAACCTGCAGATCGAAAGTACAAGATCACTCATGTATTTTACATGGACGATTTTAAGATCTATGCTAAAAACAGAGAGCAACTGCATCTAGCTCTGGGGATTGACGAACGATATACTAAGGAAATTGGAATGGAATTTGGGTTAGACAAATGCGCCGAGGTTTATTTGAAGCGAGGAAAACTTAATGGTATCCCTGAAGATCGTCAGCTCGTTGATAGAAGTGCCATACGACAACTTTGCGCTGGCGAGACTTATACATACCTGGGCGTGCCACAGAGCCGCATTCAGGATGTGACATCTATAAAGGATACTCTCTGAAGCAGATACAAACGTCTCATCCGACAGATTTGGTCTTCCGAACTGTGGGCGAGGAACAAAGTATCTGCAACGAACATGCTTGCCGTCCCGGTACTACTCTATTCATTTGGAGTAGTTCCATGGACGAAGAACGAGCTCAGATCTCTTGATATCGGGACAAGAAAGGTTATGCACATGAACAAGTCTTCCGTTCCGCGACTGTACATCTCACGCCGTCGAGGGGGTCGCGGAATATTGAGTCTTGAATGTCTTCACAATAGGATTATTCTGGGTTCAGCACATAGAGTTGCAAATGGAAGAGACCCTCTTCTTAAAATGGTCAGGAATCACGAAGAAGTGGGCAAAGGAGCATTTCTGTACAAAGCAGCGGAGGAGGCTGCTGAAACACTCGGACTTTACTTCAGTATTAGGGGTGAGCAAAATGCATCAAATCTTATCTATCTCGAGTACTCACTCCTGAAAGCCCGGATTAAGAAAGCAGAAGAGAAAAAATTTCGTGAACAGCTCCTCAATAAGAGGATGCACGGTATCTTCCACAGAAATGTGAAGGATCAGTCAATATCTTGTGAGCTAACGTTTGCTTTCCTTAAATTCGCCCGGATTGAAGTCTGGTACAGAGGGTTTTATTTTTGCATGCCAAGACGGTGTCATTTCCACCTTAACATACCGTCGCCACATTTTGAGCCAAGACATT
>NC_046661.1:112178113-112179808 GCF_010883055.1 Belonocnema kinseyi | reverse complement strand
CCTTCCACCAACCACTCTGGAATCGGCTCTGCCGACTTCAAATATGAGGTGAAAATACGGGCCAAATGCTGATGGGTTGAAGAAAACTTCTTCCACCAGAAGCTTTTGATACAATTTGGTTCCGGTGCGGAATAGTTCTTCACCCCTCTTAATACTTTTTTCACCTCCTCGGTAGTGATGGGTGGGCATTTTTTATCAGGTGTTATGAGGGTAACACATAACTCCTTGAAGCTATTTATATTTTCTGAGTCTTCGTCAAGTCTATGCTGAACTTCGTAGATTTCTCTCCAAAATATTTCGACCTCCTCTGGTTTGGGTGGGTGTTCGACAGTAACTGGAGGGTCTTGGAAGAGTCGAGATAGGTCAGAGTGAAACTGTTGATTTTCTCTGACCCACCTCTCCCTCCGCTCTAGACTTCCCTTAGCGTCAGATAGTATCCGTATTCTCTCAACAATGTGCTGCCTGATGGTCAGCAGCTTTGACTTGTTAAGTGTGTGATAACGGGTCCGGAGTTCGCTTGCGAACTTTCGAACCTTGGCGGTAAAATTCCTGCCAGATGTGTTGTAGTTAATCACACATTGAATGCGGGACGCGTACTGAAGAGCGATGCTTTACGACCCGGAGAAACATCAACACCAAGGTTTCTCTCAAGTCTAAAGATCTGGCTGAAATGGATGATGAGCTTCGTGGACATTTTTCCTGCGAATCCGACCTCTGGGCTATCAATTATTGTGTGTATAATGCAGCGAGAGCTTTGGCCGGTGCGGACCGTAAAACAAAAGCAACGGCTGATCATAAGACCAAAAGACGAATGCATCAACTTGCCATAGAGATAGGCTGGGCAAGACAGTACGCGTCCCGCATTCAATGTGTGATTGACTACAACACATCTGGCAGGAATTTTACCGCCAAGGTTCGAAAGTTCGCGCGCGAACTCCGGACCCGTTATCACACACTTAACAAGTCAAAGCTGCTGACCATCAGGCAGCACTTTGTTGAGAGAATACGGATACTATCTGACGCTTAGGAAGTCTAGAGCGGAGGGAGAGGTGGGTCAGAGAAAATCAACAGTTTCACTCTGACCTATCTCGACTCTTCCAAGACCCTCCAGTTACTGTCGAACATCCACCCAAACCAGAGGAGGTCGAAGTATTTTGGAGAGAAGTCTACGAAGTTCAGCATAGACTGGATGAAGACTCAGAAAATATAAATAGCTTCAAGGAGTTATGTGTTGCCCTCATAACACCTGATAAAGAATGCCCACCCCTCACTACCGAGGAGGTGAAAAAAGTATTAAGAGGGATGAAGAACTATGCCGCACCGGGACCAGATTATATCAAAACCTTTTGGTGGAAGAAGTTTTCTTCAACCCATCAGCATTTGGCCCGTATTTTCACCTCATAATTGAAGTCGGAAGAGCCGATTCCAGAGTGGATGGTGGAAGGGCGCACAATACTCCGGCCGAAAATAGGCAACTTAGCTGACCCAAAGAACTACAGGCCAATAACTTGTCTGAACACGCTTTATAAGATATTCACAGCTATCCTAAATGATAGGATTGTTCGGGCAATTGAACCTGTGTGGCAGGGAATAAATGAACAACGAGGCTCAAAGAAAGGCGTAGCCGGATGTCGGGAGAACCTGCTCATCGATAGATGTGTCTGCAAAGATGCAGCATTCTACCAGCGTGACCTA
>NC_046661.1:112176570-112178013 GCF_010883055.1 Belonocnema kinseyi | reverse complement strand
TACATACCTGGGCGTGCCACAGAGCCGCATTCAGTATGTGACATCTATAAAGGATACTCTCCGAAGCAGATACAAGCGTCTCATCCGACAGATTTGGTCTTCTGACCTGTCGGCAAGGAACAAAGTATCTGCAACGAACATGCTTGCCGTCCCGGTACTACTCTATTCATTTGGGGTAGTTCCAAGGACGAAGAACGAGCCCAGATCTCTTGATATCGGGACAAGAAAGGTTATGCACATGAACAAAAGCATGCATCTTAAGTCTTCCGTTCTGCGACTGTACATCTCACGCCGTCAAGGGGGTCGCGGAATATTGAGTCTTGAATGTCTTCACAACAGGATTATTCTGGGTACAGCACATAGAGTTGTAAATGGAAGAGACCCTCTTCTTAAAATGGTCAGGAATCACGATGAAGTGGGCAAATGAGATTTTCTGTACAAAGCAGCGGACGAGGCTGCTGAAACACTGGGACTTGACTTCAGTATTAGGGGTGAGCAAAATGCATCAAATCTTATCTATCTCGAGTACTCACTTCTGAAAGCCCGGATTAAGAAAGCACAAGGGAAAAATTTTCATGAACAGCTCCTCGATAAGAGGATGCACGGCATCTTCCACAGAAATGTGAAGGATCAGTCAATGTCTTGTGAGCTAACGTTTGCTTTCCTTAAATCGCCCGGATTGAAGTCTGGTACAGAGGGTTTCATTTTTGCATGCCAAGACGGCGTCATTTCCACCTTAACATATCGTCGCCACATTTTGAGCCAAGATATTGCTGATGATAGCTGCAGGGCGTGCCATGCACACCCCGAGCATTTAGCTCACATACTATCTAGTTGTTCAACTCACGCGGGAACGACCTACATTCAAAGGCACAATGTGGCACTAGGAGTGCTTTATTACCATCTCTGTCACTCCTACGGCATTCACCTTAATATCGCTCCTCTAAATGCTCCTAGGGAAATTGAGTCAATTGTCGAGAATGGGAAGTGCCGCATATATTGGAACTTTATATTCTCGACAATTGTTTCTGTTGCTCACTCAAGGCCTGACATGGTTCTTCTTGACTTCGAGACGCGAACCATGTACGTTATCGAATTTTCGGCGCCAGCTGATAAAAACATCATAGCCAAGGAGAATGAAAAGAAAGAGAGGTATCGAGACCTTATAAGGGAGTTGCAACGATTGTACCCGGAATATTCTGTTAAACTGATCGTCCTTATCATCGGCGCTCTTGGATGTGCCAAGCTTTGACTTGCTAATGGCCTAAAAAGCATCCCTGCGTGTCAACAATATGCTAGAACACTTGCGGGAAAAATGCAGAAGGCGGTTGTCCTTGGGTAACTCCGTGTTCTTAGGGTGCACGAGGCTTTTGCTGGATCGTCGTATTGATTCTTTTACAGACTGTAACCACCTATCTCACGGTTGTGAGACGTGGTTGTGGC
>NC_046661.1:112171354-112176470 GCF_010883055.1 Belonocnema kinseyi | reverse complement strand
TACGCCAATTAGCACAAATGGTAAGTTCCGACAGTGCCTACAAGTGTGCCTACTGGCCGCTAAATGGCAATACCGGTTTCATATGTATACACCTGGTACTTCTATTTCTATTTCTAAAAAGATTGTAAATCAAGATTAAATTTCAACGAAACAGTTGATTTTTCAAGCTAAAAAGTCGAATTTTGTAGAAAGCAGTTGAATTCTAAGTCCAAAAAGTTGAGTTTTCTTCCAAGAAGGATTTTTCAGTTGAGAGAGAGAGAACAAGTTTCAATAAAATTGTTTAATTTTTAAGCAAAAAAAGTCTACATCTCCACTAAACCCTTGAATTTTTAACAAACGAAAAAAACAAAATTTCAAAGAAAAAATTGCATTTTCAACTAAGATGGATTTTTCAGTCAATATGCAGACAAAATTTCAACAAAATTGTGGAATATTCAAGCTAAAAGCGATAATTATCTACAAAACAGTTAAACCTTTAATAAAGATAGATTATTTTCAACGAAAGAAATCAGTTTTCAAGTTAAAAGGTCGAATTTTTTTAGAAAATAGTCCGCATTTAAACTCGCAGAGTTCAATTCTCAACAACAAAGTATTAATTTCAGATAAAAAATTTACATTTACAACGAAATAGTGAAAATTTCAAGCAAGACACAAATTTTCTGCATAATAGTCGAACCAGTAACCAAATGGGCGAATTTTCAATAAAAAAGATGAATTCTCAATGAAACAGTTGAACTCAATAAAAAGACGAATTTTCCATGAAAAGTTAAACCATCAACCAGAAGAGATAAATCTTCAACACAAAAAGCAAAGACCAAAGCCGAATTTTCAATAAAAAACAATTTAACCAAGCAGGATTTTTCAGTTAACCGAGAGAAAAAAATTCAAATAAATTTTACAATTTCAAATCAAAAATGGCTAATTCTCTACAGAGAAGTTGCATTTTCGACAAAAAAAATTAATATAGTTGAATATAGTTTTCTGAATATAGAATTTCTAACCCACAAAGATGAATTATGAACAAAACATGTAATACTTTACGTTTCAAATAAGAAAGATCAAATTTCAACCAAAAATGGAAAGGTAACATTTGCAGTTAAAAAACTAATGTTTAAAAACATCAAATGTTTCAATAAAATACATACATTTTCAACCATCAAGATTAATTCTTAACAAAGCAGTTTAACTTTTACACAAATATTTGAATTTTTCATTAAAAAATATCAATTTTCAATCAAATAAATAAATGTTCAACCAAAGAGATGAATTTTTAAGTAAAATCATTAAGCAAATAATTAAATTTTCAAGAACTAATTTAATTTTTAACAATTCAGTTGATTTTTCACCTTAAAAGGTGAATTCTCAAGCAAAAATGTAATAGTTGATATTTCAACTAAAAATTATAAAATTTATAGTAAAAGAGATGTATTTTACAAACTGAAAACGATTTTCCGAACAAATAAGTAATCAAATCTTAAACTAAAAAAGATCAATTTTCAACCAAACTAGAACAGTTAAATTTTCAGTAAAAAAATAAATAAAAAACACGAATTTTCAACAAAATAGTCAAATGTTCAACAAAGGAAATGAATTATCAATTTAAATGATACATTTTTCAACTAAAAAATCTGAATTTTCAATAAAAAAGTTCATTTTTAAACAAAAATAGAAGTGACATTTTCAGTTTAAAAAAATGCTTAGCCAACAAAAGAATTTTTAACAAAATAAAATTAAAAATTAAAAAATTAAAAATAGTAATACTAACACACTTTCAACCAAAGAGATGACTTTTCGAATTAAAATGGTGAATCTTCAAACAATGATTTTTTAACAAATTGGTTTAACCTTCAATAATTACCGCAAATTGAAGAAAAAAATAATAATTTTAAAGAAAAAATGGAATAGTAGATATTCCAAATAAAAAAAATTTTTATTTTTAATCAAAAACAGTTTAATCAAACCAAAAAGAAGAATTTTCAATAAAACGGTTGAATCGTTAACCAGAAAAGAAGAATTTTTAACCAAGCAGTTGCATCTTTATACAGAAGAGTTGAAATTTCTACTAAAACATATACACTTTTTTAATCAAGAAAGCGATTTTTTAAATTTTATTTTTCAACAAATGATAACATTTTCATTTTCAACTAAAGATATAATTGAAAGAAAGAAACGACTGACATGAATATTCTATCAGGGTGGTGCAAAACTACATTTTCAGAATTCCCTAATTTTTCCCTGACCCACTTTTCATTTTCCCTTACCATTAATATTCAAATATTAGAATCTTTACCTTGTAACATTTTTAACATAGAATTTTTTTAAAATGGATGCAAGATTTTTTTCAAAAACCGTGACCTTCCCTGACCCATAAAATTCCCTAACTTTTCCCTGATTTCCAGAAATTCCCTGAACTACGATTACCCTGTAATTTGGAAAAATGACAGCAACAAAAATTCAGAAATCTAATTATGATAATTGAAAGAAGTTTTTTCTTTCAGGTTAATAAAAATAAAATAAAATACTAACCAGTTCGAATTGCTCGAATCCACTCTGTGCGTTCTTCTTCTCGACTTCCCAAAAGGTAAAGCGTATAATCCTGACCAGCCTCCCGATAGCCTACTTGAAACGGAAAGCCCGCTGGTACACCGCCACTTCCGGTACCACTAGCGCTTGATACCGAATCACTTCCGGTAATCTCGTTGTTACTAATTCCAAGATTGGCTACCTCGACTACATGGACATTTTCCACAGCTATTCTGCCTCGCTCCTTGCGTCGCTGTAATCAAAATCGATACTGTATTAGGAATTAGGGAATAGCTAATAGCTAGAAGCTAATAGGTATCATATCACAAACTGCACTATGCATTTGAGTCTCAAATTTACTTCTCTAATTACTTGCATTGCACAAAATTCTTATGTGTCAATTTTTTAAATAATAAATGGAAATTTAATTTAAAATTGGCAGGGTGGCCACGTTTTAATCGAAAAAATATTCCCAGTAATTCCCCGGTTCCAGGCTTTGAAGTGCTCTATATAACTAAAAAGAGTATCAAAAAAGTACAGGGTGGCTACAAAGTGGCTACTCAAACTTTTAAAAAATCCAGATTATTTCCCGGTTTATTTCCAAGCATTTATAATAATAGTTATTCAACACTAACTGCTTTATTGTATAAATTTTGAAAAAAATTAAACATTTTAGAACTCCAAGGTAAAATATATAGTGTACATTATTTAAAAAGTGATTCCGGACCTCATAGCCCAAAATGTTTTTTAAGAAAATAGGACAATAATAGACCAATATTAACTTATAAGCCTGAATAGACGAATTTTCAACAAAAAAGTTCATTTGCAACCAAGAAGGATGAATTTCCTACAAAAAATTATTATTATCAATCAAGCAGTTGCATTTAATGCGAAATTATTGAACTTGCAAGTGAAGAGACGAGTCCTACAACCAAAAGATGTATTTTCAATCTTTATTTGCAAAAATACGAATATTCAAGAAGACAATTGGATTTTCGGAAAGAGATTAATTCTGAACCAAAAATATGACAGTACGTAGACCTTTCAGTTAAAAAGAATGACCTTTTATTTGGATGAAGAAACGAGAAAAACGGAGAGAATCTAAATTTTCTTGAAAAGAGGATAAGAGAAATTCTTCAAAGAAGGAGAAAAGAAGGAAATAGGGGAAAGAGTATAACCTCTGATAAATTGAATTTCGGATTGAATTAAATTGCAAGTTACCTATGTAGTTACTAAATTACATTGAATGATCCATCAACACAAGCTTTATATTCTTAAGTATTTAATATAAAAGGAATAGTCATTTTTTAATAAAACATTCACTTTGAAACATAAAATGACCTTTGATCAAGCAGAATTTCAAACATATTTTTTTCGAAGAGAAAGACGATATTTATTGCAAAAGTGAAAGCAAATCTGAACAATAACCGTTAAAAAAAATGCATCGTTATTCCCTGGCTTTTTCACGATGCTTAAAATTCCAAGTTTTCCCGGTCAATTAACGCGTTGAAGTATCTTTCGGAAGAAAAAAGTATCCTTAAAAATAAAAACATGTATTGAAAAAAGTTTTTTTTATCAGTCAAAAATTTGTTTCTAATACAAAAAATAGTGTAAAATATACTTTAAAATGAAAGGAAAATTTTTTTCATCCTTTTCTGTATGTAAATAAGTTCAATTTTTAAAGTTAAAATCTGTAAATTCTTTAATTTATAACAGATTCAAAGTCGTCTTGTAAAATTAATTTTTGTTTAATTTTGAATACTCAAACTACAGTTCAGTTAAAAAATCATTAATTAATTAATATTTACAGTTGATCTACTTAAAACTTTTTTTTTATTCTCAATTTCACAAAACTTTAATCCTAAACTGTTCAGGTCTTAAAAACTTCATTTTATAATTCATTAAATTAAAAATGTACTTTTAAAAATAAAAACATAAATTGAAAATTTGTATACCAAAAGATTTTAGAGTTTTTACATTAAAATTTGTAAAATATATGTATTTATATATAAAAAATAATTTATATAAAATATATATAATATGTATGGGAAATATTGAAGGTTTGATCAATTTGGCTTGTTTAGATATTTGAAGAGAGAATATTCCTAGAAGAAATGTTTTTAATTGAAGATCCATATTAATTTAAGGACTTAAAGTACGAGACTTTTTGAAGTCATCCAAAAAAGGCAATTCTAATTGGGGAAAAATCTTCATAAGCTAGTTTGAAAGAGCTAAAAATTAGGATTTACATCCAATTTAAGTTAACAAATATTTGTAAAATGTGATTTAACTTTTATGTAATGAAAAAAGATGAAATTCTTAGAATGAGAAAATTTAATATTGCAGATGATTTTTTTAATGAATCCTCTCAACTTCGTTTGCATTAATAACTTGTGATCTAGTTTTTTTATCTTGCAGATTGTACGAGCCTGATAATTATGTTGAGATTCGCGATTCTAATATATTCTGCAAGCGACCCAATTTCGGTGCAAATGATTAACTCTTGATGTTTGCACATGTAAAATGTGGAATTTAAAAAGAAGAACCAATTAGAACGGCAATAACTCAGGACGGCTATTTCGTTCAATAACAA
>NC_046661.1:112165440-112171254 GCF_010883055.1 Belonocnema kinseyi | reverse complement strand
GCATACTTTGAATAAAATATTTGTTATCATTCTCTTGAAATAAATGTGTTTTTTTCTTGAAAAAATACCGGTTTCATATGTATACACCTGGTAGGTAGTAAAGTGCGAGGCGAGGAGATTCACAAAAATCAAGCACCTCGAATTGTGAGAGGCAAGGGGACATAAAAAAGTCTAGCAAATCATTTTTTTTTAATAAAAGGAGTCTAGAATGGCACTGCAACCTCCACGTTGTAGACTCTGGAAACTATGACTTGATAGATAATGGTTCAATGATGTATTTATTTTTAAACCTGTACAAGAAATTAATCATTATTGTCTTAACACAAATTTCAGTATTAAAAAAAAAATCATTGATTTTAAGGAAACTACTCCTGCAAATCCTGCAAAGAAAATAAATCGATCTGAAAATCATCCAGATTCTTTTTTGAAAATTTTAGAAATCTTATTAAATATTGCTTTAAAATTAATTTTGCAAAAACTGAAATAAAATCATTGTTAGTTTTTTTAGGAATTTTTATACGAATTTTTTGTTAATTTAAAACCCTTCAAAATGCTCAAAAGTCTTATCAATCTTGTGTTCGAAATTTTCAAAAATATACCTTGTGTTCCTTAAATATCCTTAAATATCTTCAAAATTGTATTTCAAAATCTTCGAAAATCTACATTCAGTTTTTTATTTTTCGAACTCTTTTTCAGTTTTATATTAAATTTGGATATTTTCAAAACTTTTAAATATAACTAACTCACATTTTTTCAAATTGCTAATTGTTAAATTATTATAAATTTATTTATTTTCAGTTTTTAATATTTGATTTATAGTTTCTCATTTTTAATAAAAAGTAAAATATTGCTAAATATTAAAAAAAGGTGATCCTTATAATTAAATTTTTTTAAATAAATGGTTGAATTTGGAATATTTGCGATTAAAACAATGTTTGAATAGGTTTTGGAATTGAATAAGAGCGTTTAATTATGAATAGATTTTTTCGAAATTATTTTATAATTAAGAATATTTTATGAAATTTCAATGGAACGTTTACATTTGTTTAATTATTATGGAAAAATTTCTATTTTGAACGTTAAAATCTGTAACTTGCTTAAGGTTGTTGGTTAAATCCGACTTTAAATTTTTTTTATAGGTAAGACACTGATTCAATATATATTTTTTCCGAAGGATTTGAGAACGAAAGAAAGAAAACTTATCGAATATCTGGATTTTGCGAGATCCCTGGATCAATAAAATGTTAAAAAATTAAACCTTTTGTTAAGGAAATCATTATTTTCACGACAAATATTAATTTTTTGTTTAAATGAAATGTAGATAAACAGCAAATTTAGCATTTTTAACTTTTATAAATTATAGAGTTCAAAAATTCAGATTCAATTTCAAAAATATAAATCCACGTTATCATTTTCAATGCTCTACATTAAAGAATCAATCAATGAACTTTAAAATTTTCAAAATTTTATTAATTTAAGAAATTTTACACTGGAAATATTGAAAATTGAAAAATTACATTTTGTTCAACTGAACACTTCGTAAATAAGAAGATAAATTATTTTCATTTCCAATATACCAAATTCTCGCTTTAAGTCATCCCTATCTCAGCCTTCCTAGAACTTCTGGCTCCCGCAGTTTCTCATGAGATCAGGGCGAGAGCGGTTGCGACGTTATATATAATTATATATAGATATATATTCCAATTGGAAACGAGTCAGGTGGCCCTCACTATTTACGTTTCTATCCCCCGAAATCAGTCCAAGGCCATTTGAAGGCAACCCCCGACACTTGACTTAAAGCGAGAGTTTGGTGTAGTTAAAACGCCCTTAAAAAGTTTTAAAATTTTATTTCTAAATCTTCAGAAATTTAGAAGTTGTTTTAAATTTGTTCCAATTTAAAATTATTCTATGAAGTTTTTTCAGAACTTATAAATATTTTAATAATTAATAAATGGTAACAGATAAATAAAGCTTCGACAGAAATAATGTTATATCAACACATATTTTGTATCCATGGACTTCTATGTATGTAAGTTTTTCTTTTAACTGTTTCTCTATTCCACAGAAGCATATACATATCTGAATATAATTTAGAATTTTTGAAGAATAATAATCGAAAATTATCTTCCCTTAAGAATGTCGAAAAAAAATGTAAAAGTTGAATTCAGAAAATTTCAAATAATAAAAAAAATTAGGTTAGTTCGTTTACAAACTTGGTCCTACACATATTGTAAAAAATTAATAAAATATAATTTTTCGTCTCTTATTAAAAGAAAGGAAAGAAAAACACTTAAGCATTCGTGTAATTGTAATTTAAAGGTGTATTTTTATGTTATTATAAAAATAATTTAAACAGTATTATTAGTACAATTTCTGCTAATTATTTATCACTCATTTATTTTATTATTTTTGAATATTATATTTGATATTACTGGTTCTGGATGTTTTACTCCAGCCTTTCTAGCCCTTTTTTCATTCCTGTGTACCATTCTAATAAATTTAATTTTCTTTTTTCACCTTTGTTCATAACATCAATATTAGACTTAGGTATATTTTTGAAATCTATAATCTCGACTATTTTGACATTTCTTTCTGAATTCAATTTTCGATCGCAACGCAGGCTTCAAATGTTTTTATCGAAAAATTTCCAAGTCAAACATCTTTTATTTTTAATTGGTCAAATCTTCAAGTCTGCATTTTTAAATTCTTTAAATGAAAAATATCAGCTTAAAAATAAAAATCTAAAATGGAAAATGTTTAAATTAAAATATTTTTGAAATACAAATTGCAAAGTGAATGGTATCATAATTGAAAAAGATAACAATTTAACTCATTATTTTAAAAGCTGTTAAAATCGAACTTGGACAGATTTTTCTTCTAAAGATTTGTAAATTTCCCTGTCAAAAAATAAATTCTACAAAATAGACTGCTTTGGGGCATCTGATTTCACTTCGTCTAAAAGCTTATATCGATGGGTTCTACGGAGAGTAGGTTATCTTTTCGGTCCCGTTCAGAATTAGGCTAACTTCATTTAGCTAAGTTTTCAGGGGGAATAAATAACGTATTATTTTTCGAAATATTTCCAACGAATTCAAAACTTCAGCATTTTGTATTACACTTTATAATGTAATTTAGGCTCCTATAGCTTTCAAAACCAGAAAGTTTAGAAGATTTTTATTTATTTTACCACTTCTACGTGTTTACTAAATTTCATAAAAAATGAAGTTAGCCTAATTCTTAACGGTAACAAAAAGATAGCCTATTCTTCGTAGAACCCATCGATATGTCACTACGAAAGATAGACGCTTCCTCTTGTTTTTCTTCGTCATTTTCCTAATGCCTGGTTACACCTTGTTACGTAACGCAATAACCTAAACGCTGAGTGACTGAAAGTGAACGTTCTGCGACATTTTTGCCACTGACTGCAACTTACTGAAGCAGACGACACGTTTAACCGCCGAAGATATTGCCCGCTTTTTTTATACGCTCCTGCTCCGCTGCCCCAGCAGCGTCACTCTCTCGCCCCCTTGGACCACCTTGTCCTCTATAACGGGAACTTTTCTTGCAGGATGCAGTGTATATAGAACTCCCAATTAAGTTAAACGAGTGAAAATGTGTAGCTCAAAAAACAAAACTCGCCTCACAACACCCTCCTATTAGATATCCTACAAAAATCGACAGTAAAGTACAATTCGAAACGCTGATGCGAATTTCTAAAGTATTGTTTTATAAAATTCATATTTTTTTAGTTTAAATTGGTACTTTCAAAGTTTCAAAGTCTAGTAGAACCAAAATTCTAGTTTGTTAGAACTTTTGTTCTACCAAAAAATATGAATCCTGAACAAAATACATCAATTTTTAATCAAATAGTTAAATTTTTAACCAGTTAGATTGATGTTCTATCAGAAATGACGAGCTTTTTACAAAATACTTGTTTAAACAAATCATTTAATTTCCAACCGAGAAAATGAACTAACCAGTTTGAAGAATGAATCTGATGTTAGTCCGAATTTAACAGAAAGCTAATTTTCAATATAAAAAAAAATCGCTACAAAACAGTCGAACTGCAACGCCAGATTGTGAATTTTCAACAAAAACGTTAATGTTCAACCAATCATTTTAATTTTCCACAAAATAGTATTAAAACATAGTTATAGAAGTTCCAAATGTTTGTTTATTTTACTTTTTCAAAGCTTAAAAATCCTCGAATTTCCAAAGAATTTATTTAGCATTTAATTAGTAAGTTTAAGATTAATGCCATTTTTTGGCCAAGAAAACTAAACTAATCAACTATTTTAAAATCCAAATTTAGCGCTATCGAGTAATCAAATTTTAAATAATAGGGTTGCTACAAAATCCGATTTTCGAAATTCCCAGGTCTAAATATATTTTAAACACTATTAGTGACAACAGTCATACAGAATATTATAAGGGGTCTTCCATAAATTACGTAAACATACGTCAAATAGATACATTTTTAAGCAGTTAGTAGAGTTTTCAACTCAAAAAATCAATTTTGAACAAAAAAGGGAAGAATTACATTTTTATATAAAATAATTAATATGTATCAATAGGTTGTTTTTCATAACAAAATGTTTTAATTTTCAATAATTTTCAAAAAAAAATAATTTAAAGAGAGTGTTGACTTTAACTCGCTGCCATTTCCACAATTTTCAACCGACATTCTTCAAATTTTAAGAAAAACTTTTTCAAAGTCTAGTGAACAACTTTTTCACGATAAGTTACTTCAACTAACATTTTTTCGATAACCGTCCTACTGGTCGAAATTGGCAAAACGTGCTTTTCGTTCGGAATCAATTTGCCATTAAATAAAAACAAACATTTTCGCGTTTTAAACAAAGTGCGTTGTTTATAGTCATCGCTTACATATTGAAAATATACTATAAAAATTTCAAGCATTTTCATCAACAAACGACCGAATAATCGCGAGTTGTGTTTTACAAAACGTCGATTTTTTATCGGAAAATGTTCTAAGTTTTTATTGTTTATCTTTAGTAATAATTATCGAATCAAAAAGGTTCATAAGAAAAATTTGTCGGCCGCGGTAAGCTGAATACAAATGTATATTTGGTTTTGGCCATTATTATACTTTGTTTTGGCCACTTTGTTTTTATCGATCGATTTTCCAGACTGGACAATACTTCTACGCGGTTTTGAGCGCTTGTCGAGTTGTTGCATCCGTCATCTCAATTTTAACAAAATACATGAATTTTAAAGTAAAGGAAATAAATGTTCTACCATACATACAATAGTTAAATTTTAAGTTAAAAAATTAATTTACAACCTAAAATTTCAACAAAATAGTTAAATTAAAGAAGGGTTTTAAACTAAAATAATGAATTATCTATAAAAAAAAGAAAAACCACTAAGTAGTTGAATTTACAACCCAAAAAGGTTTTCAAGTCGCTGTTCCCCGGGGAACAACATAAAATTCATAGGATGATTCAAGCAAGATCTGATTTAAATACCCTATAAATTTCAGATTTTTTCGTTTTTCTTTCTAAGAGATATTCACCATGAAAAATAATAATTTTTAATATAACTAGCAAAACTTAATCGTTTATGGTAAGTCTTTCATAACACAGAAAAATAGTTATATGTATTTTGTTTATTGTAAAAAGACCATTTGTCTGTTATTTAACAATAAAGTTACGAGGGTAGTTCAATAAGTCCTTAGAATGACCAACAGACGGCGCGCGCATCGCTCCAAATCATCTGTTTTCAGTCAGCACCACTCCCGACTAGATATATGGTGCAGTCACAGTCCACATCTTCTGAGTTTACGTGTTTTTA
>NC_046661.1:112146410-112165340 GCF_010883055.1 Belonocnema kinseyi | reverse complement strand
AGAGCTCCAAGGAGATTATGTTGAAAAATAAAAAAAAAAATTACCCAAAAAAAATTGTTTTTATACTTCATTCTAAGGACTTATTGAACTACCCTCGTATTTATACTAATGTCAAATATAAATTGAACTACTGTTGTCTGCGTCTGTAATGTAATACATTTATGTGACAAATATGTCCAGAAAACATGGTAAGTGGTATGTTGTAGGAAATCCAGCCAAATTTGTTATGTTTCTCTAATATTAATAAACTATTGTAAGTACGGTGTCGGATTATTACACAAGTGCCGAGTCATATTTTTTTGATGAGAAAATAATCTGCTAATTTTAAAGAATTGTAAGTAAATAAAAGAATTGTGTCATTCATATTGAATTTATTGGAATTTTCTTGCTCTATTAAAGAAACCTCTGTAAATCATATACAACGTTCTCAAATCATATAAGATTTTCTATAAAATCTATAACAAAATGTTAAAAATGAACTGACTTTTTTCTAAAGAGAGGGTCATTGCAATGTTCTAATGCCTAAAAAATTTGATGATACTATTTTTCAAATTGGTGACGATTTACACTATTTTTTATCTCTGAAGTGAGTCAGTGGCCTGATCTTAATAACAAAAATTCATAAGATCGTTCTACGTGAGAAAAAGTAAATTTGAGTTCTATTGACTGAATTAAAGATGAGGGCTGAGCGTAGGAGTGAGGAGCTTGGTCCGTTTTCATGGAAATTTTTAAGTCATCGGCGTCCTAGTTTCCCAATGCGTTGCTTTAGAGTTTAAGAGTTTAGTTTAGAATCCAGCTATGAAGCTTCAGTGTTGGGTCCCAAAAGCATTCATGAAAAAACTTTTCTCATTTCAGTGTGCAACGAGAATTCTAGTCTCAGTGGTCGTTATCACACAGGACTGTGGACCGGAAAGCGTTGGTCCTGCTGTCGGATGTCAACGCGTTCTGCAGAGGGCTGTGACACGTGCAGTAACTGGTCCACCAAGTCATCAAATTTGATGACCTCCGCCAACATCACAACGGATCGTATTCAACAGCAGAACGTCGCCGAGGCGAACAATAACCCTCTCGTCCAATCGTCTCAGGCACGGTCCAATATCGGTAAGTAATATCTAGATAAATTTAGTCTGGTTATTGAAAGCATGAAATAGCAATCGTGCGTGGAGAACCTGGAAAACCATAGACCATAAAGCGTTCAATTATGTATTGAAGAGCCAGGAGGATTGGAAAGGGATAAAATTGAGCTGTCGAAATTGATAAAGCTTGTGTTATGAATTTAGTCAATTATTTCGATTTGAGGGGAGAAATTATTTTGAGTACAAAATACAAATTATGGATTACTATTGATTTTTTAGGTTTATTTGTTTTTAAGAGTAAGTAAATATAATTTTCTTAAGATTCTTGAGAAAATTCGAAAAGATTTTTAAAAATTTCAGATATGTCGAATCACAATCTCAACAAAAAAATTCATCTTCAACCAATTAGGTCAATTTTCTACAAAACAGTTTAATTCTGTATCCCGAAAATGTAAATTTTAAATAAAAAAGTTTATTTTCAACCAAATACATGAATTTTCTACCACCAAAGTTAAATTTTTAACAAAAAGAGAAAAACACATTTTAATCAAGTAGTTTAACTTATAATCAAGAAGTTTAATTATTGTGAAATTACAATTTAGTCCCGAGATATTGAGTCTCTTAATACAGCAGGAACTAAAAATCAAATTTTTAATTTTTTACAAAATTAACCTCTTTTTCCCAAGATATGAGGACGGTGTATAATAATAATAATAATAATAATAATAACGGTTTACTACGCTCAATTCCTAAGCTAAAATGTTAACTAAAATTGTAATTAAATTTTGTTCTATTAAAGGTTGGTTGGTATTCTAATTATGTACTGCCATCCTTCAAATGCTTTAAATTTCCAGTTGATTGATTAATCCTTAATTTAAAGTTGTTATTATATTCAAATTAAAATTGTTTCATTATAAAATGTTGGAATCTTTAGCTTTAAAGTGTTGAATTATTAAATTTTTTTAATTTGGAGGTTTTTGCATTTCTTGAAAAAGTCAATGAAACAAGAATTTAATTTTGAATGCTAAAATTGCATAAACTTTTATTAGAAATAAAATATAAACTAAAGTTTTTTATGGCTGGATTTAACTAGTTTGTTAAAAATTCTTTTTTTTTTATAAATTAATTGTTTTATCTGAAAATTCAACTGTTTGGTTGAAAATTTATGTATTCTGTTAAAAATCCTTTTTTTGTATGGAAAACTAATCTTCTATTAATCAACTATTACAATTTTCGTTGTGAAATCAGCTTTTTTGGGAGAAAATGGTTATTGATCATTTATAGTTAACAATTAGTTAGTTTTTTAGAAATTTTTGTAGAAAAATCAGCCATTTTATTCAAAATGCAATAATTTTACTTCAAATTTTAGGACTTTGAAGGTTTGTAAGCTTGAAAAAATACATTTCCTTATTTTCGTGAAAAATCTTCTTATTATCCCCTGTTTTTACAAGATATATACTCACCTGGAAAATATCTTTAATTCCAAAATGTTAATATCTAATTAAGCACTGAATTTTGAGTGTAATAAAAGAAATTAAAAAAAAATTATTATATATAAATTATTAAAAGTGTTTTTCTTATTATTTCTTTCTTTAATTCTTGTATGGTGATAATATATTCAAGAATATCTTGTAATACAATCTCTCTAGCAACTTGTACCATTATGAATAGTACTTTCTTGACTCATTGAGATATTCGCAAGGACTGAAAAAAACATTATTTATAATAAACTCGCGAAATTGTGTACATACATATTCCGAGTTGATTGTTTAAAAAAATGCATAATACTTGAATGGCTTCATACAATGGACAATTATACCTTGGAAAAAATTGGCATACCTGGAAAAAACCTCGAAATATGACGGAATTTTTCTCCAGGATTTGAGAAGATCCTAATAAATAACTTGAAGCTGTCGGATCAATCTAACTCTTCATATTTTTAAAAGTTTTTTTTGTTTTATTTATGGATAAAATAAAATAGATTTTTTAGAATATAGTAAAGCTTTTAGTAATTAAAAGCTCAATAGCAATAACTCTGCGATGTTAGTTTATCGAAGTGCTTGAAAATTGGGAAAAAATCTATAGGATGGTGGCAAAATATATTGGAGCTTTCAAGTTGATGAGGCTTTTGATTAAAAAATCGAGAATGGTTTACAATTATTTGGAATTCGCTTTTCTTTTATTTTTATGGTTCCAAAAGTATATATTCCACAAATTAACAAAAATCCTATTAAAAAAAAATGGTATAACGATATGTCTTCAAAATCTCGCAATCATTGTTGTTGAAAACCTAATTGGTTTTTCATTACCTAAATTTTTCTTATGTATTAAATTTTTTATTCGAAAATTAAATCTAATACGTATACTTTATGTTTTTGGGGTCGCTGAACACGAATCCATTCGCAGAATTGAGCCAGAACGTCAGGATTTGCAGTAAAATTTAAAAAAATGGTTAAAAACCTGATATTCTGCATAAATTTCGCTCCCGAACCTACAAACCCCAAATTACAAAGTCCCAAACCAACAAAACAACAAGCTCCAAACCCACAAACTCCACATAAATAAACCCACAAATCTCAAACCGAAAAGCTCCCAACCCATAAACCCCAAATCCACAAGCTCCAAACACACAAACTCCATATCCACACACCTACAAACCCACAAACCTCAAACTAATGAACCCCAAACCCACAATTCCCAAACCTACAAACGCTAAACCCACAAACCCCAAACCTACAAGCTCCATATCCAAGCGTACAAAACCAAAACCAGTAATGCCAAACCCACGAACCCCAAACCCGCAAATCCCAAACAATTTGTGGTTTATACGTTTGTGGATATGGAACTTGTGGGTTTGGGGTTTGTACGTTTGTGGATATGGAGTTTTTGGGTTTGGGGTTTGTGGGTTTGAGTTTTGTAGATTTGTGGATATGGAGTTTGTGTATTAGGAGTTTGTGGGTTTGGGACTTGGTAATTTGGGGTTTTGTAGGTTTCGGGACAAAATTTATGCAGAAATTCCAGGTTTTTAACCATTTTTTGTAATTTTACTAAAAATCCTGACGTGCTGGCTCAATTCTGCGAATGGATTTGTGTTCAGCTACCTCAAAAACATCAAGTATACCTATTAGGAATGCCACTAGACTCCCGAAGGCCAAAACCATATTGTGGTCCTGTGTTATTAGGTATTTTCACTTAAACTATCAGCTGACTTCACTTCGTTGCAAGCTGAGGAGAAAACAGTGCAGTGGACCAAATGCACAAATAAAAACTGTTTTTCAAATACACTTAAGTAGAAAAAATTAGTTTTTATGAAGAATAGGACAAAAATAGGGCAAAAATGAACCGAATGCC
Organism: Belonocnema kinseyi; assembly: GCF_010883055.1. Lineage (NCBI taxonomy): Eukaryota > Metazoa > Arthropoda > Insecta > Hymenoptera > Cynipidae > Belonocnema > Belonocnema kinseyi. The sequence continues at coordinate 112,160,913 of NC_046661.1, read as the reverse complement.
ATGCATTTGGCCCATTGTTTTCCCCTCAGCAATCAACGAAGTGAAGTTAGCTAATGATTGATGTTGTGAAATTTTTTTAGCGAAAATTAGCATGTTTAAACAACAATTATCCTCAAGATTATAAATTTTTAAACAATTTAAGGTTCTATTAGCGTTTTACATAAAAGATTGTTATTTTTAAACAGTAGCCATTAGATTAAAATCCAATGAATTTTTAATACAATTTAAAGACTTGAACAATTTTTAATGTTGTATTTTTTTCGGAAATGAAAATCAAGATTCTAACAATTTCAGCTTAAGTTATCGTTTTACATCGAAAATTGGTATTAGCAAACAAATTGCAACCGTGGAAAATTAAAGAAATTTTTTTATTCAATTGTGAAAATGTTATAAATTGCAATTTTCACAATTTAATTTTATTCATTTTCATACTATTGAAAATTTAAAAACATTTTTTAATGTTCGAAAAAGTGGTTTTTTTTCAAAGCAGGTCGCTATCGGCAAATAATGTTTTGGCAAATTATTAGTCATGCATTGGACTCTCAGTAGGAAATGTACGAGATTTATAAAAAAAATGCCAACTGTGATCATTTCCTTCTTTAAAAAAATCATTAGATTAAGAAGGAAATGATCACAGTTGGGATTTTTTTTTTATAAATCTTGTACATTCCCTATTGAGAGTCCAATGCATGACTAATAATTTTGTTTTTTTCGTCTAACATTGCTTTTGTTGATAAAATATCATTAGATTTCATAGAACATTTATTATATAATATAATATTGATACTATGAAATATAAAAATTCTGTACTAATATTAATTTTATATTTTGATTTTAAAATTGCGTGAGACAAAAAATGTCATGACTCGTTTTTAACTGAAATACTATTTCAAACTTTAGATTCTCTAATTATCTTTTTTTTAGTAAGTTCTTTTCCGTGAAAACATCCTTTAAAGCTTTTAAACAAATTTCTTTGAGAGGTACGTTGCCATTATTCGCATAATATTTTAATAACTCTTTTTTTGCACAACGTTTTACACGATATATGAATACAGTTTTTAGCACATGTTCCACTTTAGATGTTGGCCATAAAATTTTTATTTTTACACGCGTGAATATTAAACTGAGGATCTGGAGTTGAGTCTATAACATGTATAAGAAATAAAAAATTGAAGAGGAACAACCTAGATTTTTAAATTTAGAGCTTGTGTATATTTTAGATTAGGGTCTAAATTTGTAAACTATCTTGTGAGATTCTCGGACATTATGATAATAATAATTACTTTGACCTGGCTGAAACTGTCTACGAGTAGGGCGAAAGTTAAATTTAGAGGATAAGTTTCAAGCCGAGAAATTTCTAAACTTTTAGGCCTGGATCAACTTTGACTTTATAAAAGCTCTCAGATTTCAGACATGAATTCTTGAAGAAGCCAAAAATGTTTGGCGTATTTTTCATTTTAGTAGAAGGATTTTTTAATTTTTGAATATTGCAAAAATGGGTTTGCATTATCTTCTAATTTTAAGTTAATTTTGTTTACTTTTCATGTTCGTTGATATTTGTTCATTTTAATCAATGCCTGGTTTTTGTCACTGTGTATTCAATATATTTTTGTTTATTTCGTACACGTTAGTCCACTGATTTTTATATAATTTTCGAGGCATGATGAACTGAGTCATGAATGCCTTTTTTCAATAAATAGAGCTTAAAGTTGAGGCTTTATTTAAGCAACTGCGTTTTCATAAAAAAGGGATTCATGCAATTCTATGAATCTCATAGAGGGATAAATTTAATGTACCCGAATTCCAAATTAAGAAGTTAAAAGAAAATCGAATTGGAAACCTGTAAGAATGCACCACTTTTAATGAAAAATAATCCAGAAATAAATATTTTTAACTGAAATCCATTACAATCGTAAAAATTTGAACGTTGAACTTTAATTTTAAAGCGACCCGTAAAATTGAATAGATGAAATACTTGTTATAATTCATCAGCTAATAAACAAAATAAACTTCTAAAAAAAGAATTAGGCTCAACATATTCCAAATTGAAACAAATTTCAACTATTTAAAATTCTATATTTTAAAAACTAAAAAATTGAAAATGCAGCATTTATTATAAAATTTGAAATGTTAAAAATATAAACATTTTTAGTATCGTAAACATTTTCAATGTGAAGCCTTTAAAAGTTAAGAATTTCAAATTATGAGAATGTAAAAAGAAACATTTTCATTTTAAAGCTTTAAAAATTAAACAATCCCAAACAGAACTATTAAACTTCTGATTATAACTTTGAATTTTTCTCGCTTTAGCACTGAATGTTCAAAAAAGAATCATCGCAAGTTAATGAAAATAATATCAAAAAATTTCAGAGATTGAACGATGTGCAATTGTAAATGATTTAGTTTCAACTTTCGACGTTAAAAATTTAACGGTATCAGATGAAAGCCCTTATTTTTGTGAAATGTGATATGTCAAAAATTCAAGATTTGAGGATTTCAAATTGAAAGAGTTTGGAATTGAAAAATTTATTTTAAAAAACATTTAACTCAAATAACTTTAGATTGAAACTTTTAAAATCATGAATAATTTCAAAGACAATTTCGAAGATTTAACATTGAAAACTTTATTTTTTATTTTTCACTTAAAAATTGAATAGTTAGTATTCATACATCTTTAAAAATAAATAGTTTTCAATTATAATCTCCAAAATTAAATGATTTCCCATTAAAAATCGTGTAAATTAAAGATTTTACCTTTAAAATAAGACTTGAAAATTGAAGAATTTTAATTGTATATATATATATGTGTGTGTGTGTGTGTGTGTGTGTGTGTATTTATATATATATATATAATTTAAGAATTTTTAATCGTAACTTTTAAAAATTCCAGTACTTTAAATTGTTAATCCTTGGAAAAGTTTCAAATATGAATCTTTAACTGGACGTCCGTTATGATATTTTTTGTTAGCATCTCCGAATTCAGTTTTTTTAAATTTTCATTTTTGTGAAAAAGTTAAATTTTCAGACAAAAGATATTTCCACTAAAAAAGATAAATTTTTAACCAAAAATTGAAGTTGAATTTTCGGTTAAAAAATAAATGTTTGATCAAAGAGGTGATTTTTTAAACTAAAACTACACGCAATAAACAGTAGTGCAACTTTCTCATAATTAATAGGCTTACTTGAAACCTACGTAACGGATCGAGAATAAGTTACAGTGTTTTAACATAAAATATGTAGTTCTTGATATACAGTGAAATCTCACCTATTTTAAGTCGTCCTATTTCAAGTGATCGTACACGGCTATTTCAAATTGCGCAGTTCCATCACATCCCACCAAGGCCTCTGTATGGTTTCCTTTGTGCCAGTGTCTAACCAATTAAAAAGAGGCTCGAAGAGCGGGAGTTCTAGTTGATTTGAATTTAGCATTTTAGCATGACGTCATGGAAATGCATAAGACTTTTTAGAGAAAATATTCTAAACGTAAAAGCAAGTCATAAATTTAGGAATAGTAATATTTTACAGGCGTAGAATCTATTTTCTCACGCATATTCCATTCTTTTGTCGACAGACCGCCTTTCAGTGTCACGAAATAAAATAAAATATCCAAAATTTCAGGTTAGTCTATCAGATCGGGTTGATCAGAATCGGGCACTCTAACATCAGTTTTCGGATAGTTGATTGTATTTCGCGAAACTGAAAGGTTTTCAACCGATAAAAGGATGAGAGGGAATCGCGCGAACGCATTGTACACTTGAAAGGTATTACGATTCAGACCTTTATTACTTACTTTTACGTTTAGAATATTTTCTCCAAAAAGGTTTATGCAGTTGCAGTCCCAGATCAAGACCCATGCAATCCTTACTGACATTTCCACCTATCCTAGCATGGCCGTGGCGTCATGCTATAATACTCACTATTCCGCCAAATATGTGTGTCGTTTTCTGATTCTATTATATTGATTTATATTTTTAGTCGACAATTGTACTATGGCAAGGAAATGTTATATTTATCACGTCGTATATCAACAGAAACACTGATGCATACAGTGAGGCTAACGGGCGTCGACTTTTTGAACTGCGCATGTGGCGACAAGCGCTGTTCTATTTAAAATTCCAAAGTATAATCTTGTTACAATAAATTAATAATAAATTATTTTAAGAAATTCGCTATTTCTTAGATTCAATTTAATTAATTTTTTAAAAGTGAAAATTTGTTGAAAATATTTATCTGTATTATTATTGATAGTATTTATTGATTTCAAATAGACCCGCGCTTTTCGGCACATGCGTAGTTGAAAAAGTTGCTTACAGCGCGCCCTTCGATACTAATTATTTTCACTTAAATCACCAGCTAATTTCACTTAGTAGATTGCTCAGCTTTCACCGCAGTGAAGTTAGCTTATGGTTGAAGTGAAAATGCCCAATAAGGCCAAGCACCCAATGACTGGCACTTGACAAAAATAACCTGAACGTAGAGGTGGGGGCCCATCGAAATTATCGAATCGTTACGTTTCGCGGTCTCTGAAATAGGCGATACTTCACTGTAATTTATTTTTCAGGGAAGCCCGCATTAAAAGTTGGAATAATATTTAACACTCAGTAAAGAAAAGTGCAATTTGCGTATTTTTAACGGTGTTCTTGCAAAAGAGGGCAGAAGTCTGGTTATTCAAATCACTATTCCTCAATCAGCAACAAGGCGACATCCCAAAAAAGAGTTTCACCAGTTTCACGCTCCACAATTGAGAGATAGTTCTAAATCTCCAATTTGGAGATTCAAGAGAACATTTCTCCATTTATCGATGTGCTTTTGAATCGATTTCGAACTTTCGAGTAAGTAGAACTCGTTTGTTGGTAATAGATTACTTAATGCTCATTCTTTTGGCAGTAAATGGCCGGCTTTGGAATGAGTTGAAAAAACTTTTTTCGCTTCTGAAGTCGCTTCGTCAGAACACACTCGATGCAAATTAACGAGACTCAAAAAAGAGGTCTGCAGCCTGGTCCTCGTCTGGGCAGAAAAGATAGGAAACGACGCGACGTCGTTCTCGAGGATAGAAAGAAAATCTTCAATAGCAACGGCAAATTCTAAATGAAGTTTCATTTGACTTGAAACAAGAAAAATACTCGTTTCCTCGCGTCTGAATCTGGTTCTACTATTCTTTTATTCTTCTATTCAATGGCCACAGGGATACAAATAAAAAAGTTGACAATACAATGTCCCTGAAATATTATACATTTGTGTTTGGTGGAATAATTTTTTTTATTACAGGCCTCATGAAGCCTATTTTTGTCCGCAATACCCTATGCCCGGAAATACAAATTCGAGCCCGGATTGATTAATTAATATTATATTAATCGTAACAATAAGAAAAATGTATACTATTGCGAATTAATATGGATATATTCACTCTGGGTGTATTTATTTGTGTTAATTTTATGAGCATTTTGATTTCTCATAGGTATCTAATAAAGGGTCTCGCCGAGTTTGCATACCAAAATGGCCCCCAACCCAAATGAGATTTCGTATCAACTACTCGAAGGCACTTGGCTTAAGATTGTTTTTTGCCAATCTTCAGCCCGATAGCTGCTATATTGGATGAGTGATTATTGACATTATATGCAATGTTGAATATTCACGCGTCTTGAACGCGCTAACAATTACGTCATATACAATACTCTTATATTCCCAATTAAAAAAATATCCTTTTACCAACAAAGTAAATAATTTTGTCAAGATCGTAGCCATGGGGGGATCATGCGGCTCTGATCCCCCCATACATTTTTGAAACATGTACATAATATACATATACGCTCCCGTGTGCCCCTGAATACCCCTCCTCCATTTTTCCCTTCTGTATATCCCCCCCCCCCCGAACATTTTCTGGCTATGATTTTGTTAAGAAAATTAAAAACGATATTGGTTGGTTATGCTAGGTCATGCAAGGTTTTTCAATTAGGTAATCAATGCATATCGAAGACGCTAAAAAATATATCATGGAAGGTACGTCAATAGATCATTCGACGTGTCTCGAAGACGAGAAGAAACATTTCAGATACAGTACTGTAGTATCCCTAAGATAAATTTTGAGAGTTTCAAGAGTTTAAAGAGATAAATTTTTTCTCGTCTGAACAGAATACACACTTTTTTTAACTTCGTAAATCAGAAACTTAAAAAAAATGTCTAAAATTTCAAGAAAAAAAATGTTCTAAATTTTGAAAATGCTCTCAATTTTTTAAATTTTGATTGGAAATATTTGGTTAACGAACTTAACCTTCATTTCGGGAGCCTTAAAAAGTGTATCAAAGACTGACTCGATGTGACAAATCCGAGGATAAATCCCTCAAAAGTTCGCATTACTACAATATTCAGGTAAGCATATAGACATATAGACAGACATGCAGACATACAGACAGTCACCGACCAAATTTTATGATTATCGGACTCTGTGAGTGGCGAAACGTCAAGATCCGTTAAAAACCAGAGATCGAAAATTTGGACGATTACGTTACACTTTCATAAATGAGAATGTAATTAACATTTTTATAATTTAAAAAAGTTAAATAATAAGGAACAGAGTTTTTTCAAGATAAAAAAAAATGAGGAAAAATTGCATAGTAATCTTTGGAATTAGAGACGAAACTATATTCAAAAGAAACATATTTTTTCTTTGACGATTTTGTTACAAGTAGTTTTAAATATAAATTGGAAACGTCTGCTTCCAACGGCCTTAATTTATTATTATGTATGGCTTGAAAAAAATTGCCTTTGACGTTTTAGCATTCTAAGCTTCTTACCCGTAAATTCCGATTTTACTTAAAAATTTAATACATTTAAAATTTGTTTTACTTTATACTTCGATAAAATTACAATAGTCTTGAAATATAGCCTTAACATAAAGATATTTTAAAATCTAGCTTTAATAATTAAAAGCATTAATAGTGTTCAAAATAAAATACAATGAAAAGGAATTCTCTTTCGAGAGAGTATCTTCTGTAATATTTCGTTTTGAGGCTTCTAAATAAACTAAATTTCAAATTAAAGTGAAAATACTTGTTAAAATGAAATTTACCAAGTCTCGTGACGTCTTGTTTATTTAAAATGGAAATGCAAATTCGGTTTATGTAGATCAAAATTGCTCTTGAAGACTTATTTCAGTTATTCCGAAAGTAAAATAAAGCGAGTTACACGATGCAGAGTAGTTATATTTATCCAGGACGAAACAATTCTAGATTTTATTTCTTAAGAATGTCATAAACATCCGAACTTTAAGGCGCTTCCTAGAGCTTGATTTTTAGTCCATGTGTTGGAAACGATATAATCCCTCACTGAGCAGTTTTTCAAAATTCCCCTGTGATGGGTTGTATTTAGCCCGTCAGATTATGTGGTTAGAATATGACATCATACAAGTTTAGAATTGTAGGAAAAAAGTTGTAATTTGTAATCCATGGACTAAAAATCAAGCCCCAGGAGGCGCCTTAAATTTGAGCTGGACCGAAGTCTGAATTTAGTCGAGCCACAGTCGCACACCAAAAAGCAAAACGCACCTATGGGAAATTCAATTTAAAATAAACTTTAAATAAAATCGAAGGGTGTAAATGATTCGTCCTTTGGCTTTAAATTCAATCATTTCATTGAAAATTCGTGTTTTTTTGGAAAAAATTAATCTTCTTACTGGAAAATTCATCTTTTTGGTTGAATATTTGATGTTTAGCGGGTTCCGAGATAAGGCCCGCTGAAGTAGGTAACATCGGGTGTTAGCTCTGTTTGCTCGACTATTGACTCTACTTGGAAAGGGGGCTTCGGGTAATTCGGCTGAATTTATTATATGTTGCGTAGCTCGCCATCTCGAACAAATGTCTCCGTGGGCGCAAAGCCCAAAACCTCCCGGGTTCCGAAATAAGGCCCGCTGAAGTGAGTATCACCGGGTATTAGCTCTCTTAAAAATTAAGGTTGATTGTAAAGATCTTGATCTAAAGCTTGCTGTTCAACTCGAATACAAGGAGTATTTGAGACCTTGACAGCAAGGTCAAGGTCAAAGGAACATCTGAAGGTCAGATTGTTTTTTTTTTCAATGGCAACTTCTTACGGTGCCGCAAATGAAAAGAGCGTAGAATTCTACACTCTAATTTAAGTTTTAACGTAAATTCAAATCAATAGTAAATAGGGTGAACATGGCCTTGATGAATTTCAGAACTATATTTGCAGTACTCTGAAATACATCCAAATGGGCTAACCGTTGCTGCTTGCATTAGCATTATCCAGAGTCATTGTCTTTGTAAAAGTAAATTAGTATTTTTTTCTGATTTCGGGTCGCGCAGTTGTGAAAAGTTTTATATTTGTTTGTATTTCAGTCTACTGTAGAGTCAATTTCGCGATTATTAAGACTATAACGTTGTCACAATTAAGTCCTTTCTAGTGTATTTTTTCCATTAAACAAATCACTATTCTTCACCATCGACTATAAATTTTCCTATTCCGGCACCATCGTCATCATTATTCCTATTTCCGGCATCCTGGATGTATCGGAGGAGCACTATACTGGGATATTTTATGTACTGTTGATGTCGATCCCAGTCGAGGAACCACAAGATACTCGCGGCATGAGCACAACAACCCAGCTTTGAAGGTACAATAATATCCTAATATATCTTCGTCTCCATTTCCCTGTTGATTGTTTTCAACTTCTCATACTCGAATAGTTATCCATCACTGATTGCGAGTAGCATTTCTGAATCGAGAGTAGATTCTGATCCTCAAAAAGGCTTGTGCATCTCTGTTTGTATCATGTTCGAATTTTTCCTGATCATATGAAGGAGCTAACTCAAGTTGGTATGGGCCGATGGTCAGCTGACGTAAATATTGAAGATCTAATGATGGAAGCTCAGGAACGGCTTCCTGTCTCAAACGTTCTTACGCGGTGGTGCTCAGATATTAAGAAATAAGTTCATAAAGAAAGTATTTATACTTGTCAGCGCTATCTATCGACGTTTAACTTCATTAAATTGGAGAAAACTGGGAATTCCCATCTGTCAGTTCCTTTTTGCGCTTTTTTCTAAATGGTATTAAATTAGTTCTAATTCCTCTACAATAGACTAATTTATTTCCGAGGAGATCTATCAGTAAGAACAATTTTTTTTCGTATTTTCTGTTGCTGATTGTATATGTGTTACTGAAATTTGCTCACTTCATCTTGACGCAGTAGACGATATCAGAATTATTCTCCTAACATCAATGCATTTTTCGCCGAAATATGTTTAATTTTTAACCGTTTGCAAGTCTTACCTGCAACAATTTTTAAGTATTGTTTTTTCTGTGTCGCTTTAAAATTGGTGTCCAGATTTATAGCTCGAATTCAATCATATTTTGCAGTTTTCCCATTGCTGCTGAGGATGTCATAGCAGACGACAGCTTTTATTCGATCGTAGGATAAACTTTCGCTAAATAGCATGTAACCTTTATCAGCGGGAAATTTTTCACGCAACAAAATTTAACTTCAGTTTTTTCTGTGTTACCAATATAAACCACTCACGTGACCCGGTCGTAAAAAGGTGTCGCTGTTAAAAAAACCGATTTGATCTTGATATGTTCCTTGACCTTGAACTTAATGTCAAGGTCGCAAATACTCTTTATATTTGGGTTGAACAGCAAGCCTTAGATCAAAAATTTTACAATAAACCTTAATTTTTAAGAGAGCCAATATCCGGTGATACTGACTCCAGCGGGCCTTATCTCGAAACCCGGGAGGTTTTGGGCTTTACGCCCACGGAGACATTTGTTCAATATTCCGAGCTAGGCAGCATATAATAAATTCAGCCGAATTAACCGAAACCATTTTTTCAAGTAGTGTCAATAGCCGATCAAGCAGAGCTAATACCCGGTGCTACAGACTTCAGCGGGCCTTACCTCGGAACTCGAAGGGATTTGAGCTTTGCAAGAATGGAGACATTTCTTCAGGACGCTGAGATACAAAACATATAGCAAATTCAACCAAATTAACTGAAAGCACTTTTCCTTAGGAAATATGCGTGGTCCTTTCACTACTCCTTTTTTAGTTAGAAATTTATCCTTTAAAGTTGAAAATTCGTCTTTTTTGTTAGAAAATTAATCTTGTTTGTTCAAAATTCATGATATATTTCGACTTGAAATTTTAAGAATCACCCTCTTTCCTATTTTTGATAGTATTTTGGACTACGTTTCTTTTCGTCAGGGGGGGGGGGTAATAGACCCAAAACTGGTAACTTAGTTTATGGACGACCCCCTATCGGAATTTGAATTTCAAATCACATTCAAAACAAACGTCCCTCTCAGTGTAGCTAAAAAGAAAAATTGCACCTCTCGGTAATTTAATTTCAAATAAAATTTAAATCTAATCAAATAAATCAATTATTCTCCTTCATTTTAGCTAAAACTGATAAATTCTGCCTATCGGGAATTAAATTTCAAATCTTATTCGAATCAAACATTCTTTTACATTGTAGATACAAATAAAAATTGCACCTATCGGAAATTGAATTTCAAATAAAACTCAAGTCGACAGAAATAAATTAATTGTTTTCCTTCATTTTATAGCTAAAAATAAAAAATTGGAATTAGGGACCGTTAAAATTTTTTTAACTAAACAGTTAATGTTTTAACCACGAAGTATGACTTTCTAACAAAATTATTGAATTTTTAGTGAAATAATTCAATTTTAAACCAAATATTTAGAAGTTTTACCAAAAAAGATGAATTCCTAAATAAAAATGTAATATTAGACTTTTTAAGGTATTATACGGATGAATTCACAAAAAGAGCTATCCATGCGATGAACAATTGAAGACGCTTCAACTTCATGTCGATCAACTGAGTGCGTGTGAGAGTGTCTAACCTATCGGACCTCTGTTCTTTCATACTTTCAGGGCTCTACTTCGTAAACGAAATGGATACAAATTCTGAAATTTTCACAGAATCTCTGTATTGCATTCTTCTACCGTGTCTCAGTTTTTGAAAAAAATTGTCAGAACCGTTTAGGCGTTATGCTAAAATATGTTACATTTTCAATACTTTGGGATAGGCCTTAAGTGCATATGATGCGATTTTGGATTTTACTTATCTCAACTTCTAAATGGTCAGCCCTTTTCTAACTCGACCAAACTTTAAATAAGGCTCTAATAAATCTACAGTCCTAATTTCAACAAAATTCGCAGAAAACAATTTTATCTTTATAATACCTTAACCTAAAAGAATTAAATTTCGACCTAAAACATTAAAATTCATTTTTAATACTTTGGAAATATTAGTTTAGAAAACTGAAAGTTCAGTTTAAAAAATGATGTTAATTTTCCATTGATTAATAATTAATAATTCACTATTTTTAGACTTTTTTCAAATTTGGGAAATATTTACACTATTTTTATCTTTGAAGTGATTCAACTGCTTTGTCGAGAATTAACTTTTTGTTTCAAAACTCTATTATTTTGGTAGAATATCCAACTATTTGTTTGAAAACAAAAAATAAAAAATTCCAAATCATAAATTTCGAGTTCAAGTCTTCGAAATGTACCAACAAACTCTGTTTAAAATTGAACCACTTTTTTAACCAAAAGTATTTTAAATGGAAGAAATTTTCAATTGAAATATTAAAATGTTAAAATTTGAAGACTTTCTCATTAAAGAATTCAAAAATAAAATTTAAGAACAATTAAAAAAAGTAGTAGCGTTTAAAATATTAAAATTAGAAAGTAGGATCAAAGTCTACCATATTTTTAAATATCGATAGAACTTGGAAAGTTAAAGTTTTTAATTTAAAATTTAAAATTTTTGAAATTTGAAACACATATTAAAAAAGTCCTATTTGAAATTGCTTTGAATTGAAATTGTTTGATGTTAAAATCTTAAATTAGACATTTTCCCTTCATTTAAGCTTGACAATGTTTTCTTTTGTATTCATCATCATGAAACATTAGCCAGGATCTTTTATCAAATAGTAAATTAATTTTGAAATACTATTTTCCGTCAAAGTGATTGAATTTAAAAATTTTAATAAGTTTTACAATCTAATTAGAAGGTCCGTATAGGGAAAACGGATTACAGGAAATATTTTCCCGATGAAGATCCATCACCTGTTAAAAATTTGAAGTGAGATTGGCGTTCCCTTAATACAATTTCCGATGCAATTTCCTATGATAAAAAAGATACCTGTCACTGGAATAATCACGTGTTTATTTGCTCTTATTTCCAATTATATAGTGGAATGTACGTACAAGTTTCGAGGAAAAATTATTTGCAGAGAAAAATGTTCTATGAAAAATGATGAACTCGTTATTTTTATTCTTCTATTTTTATTTTTACTAAGTTAAGATGGAAGTTTCCAATTTTATGATAAATTTAGATTGATTTCGAAAAAAATGGTTTAAAGTTTTATTTGTTTAAAAAGATAAAATGTTCGAAATCGATGCAACGCGAAAAAGTAGCGTATTAAGATCCTAAAAAAGTTTAATTCATTTAGAATCGATAGATATGCAGTTCAGTTACCGCGCTCGACAAAATATCAAAGATTTCTTGTTTCAATTTTTTCACATTCCTATTCAAAAAAGTCTTCTTAATTTTTTGCAGAATTCAATCAATCATTTTATAAGAGATAATTCCTGCTTAATTCACTCATGTTTTGGTAAAAATTCTGCAAATAGCAGAGTTTGATAAGTACTTGAAAACTTTCCAGTGACAAAAATGCATTATAAAAATATTGCTAAGACTCAGAAAGCGAAATTCTAAATTTCGCGAATTTTTGAATTTTTTTTTATATTAAATGAAATTACCTTTATGAGTCGCGAACTCTATTATCTAAAAGCATAGAATTCGAGACCTGAGAGCAAAAGGAGCATGTCCTAATGCTTGAAACCTGAAGATCTATGCTTTAAAAGCAAGGGTTGCGATATCTTAGTTCTCGCGCCGAACCGTGATAAAATCGGGGAACAGTGCTGTAAATTAATCTCCCGAAATTTCTATTCGTGGTGCTATTAAAAACTATTCCTGATTATTTGTGAGTTACGTAGCATAGAACTACACTAGAGAATACATCGAAAATTTGGAATTTAATATTTGTTAAAATTTTTTCCTAGTTTATTTATGTGCTAAAAAATCTCACACATTCTCAGAAAAATGTTCAAACCGTGATCTGTAAAGATAATTTTATTAGACAGTCACCTGGAAGAGTGCTTAATTTTTTTTTCAATTTTAATATAAAATTAAAAACATAAAAATTTAACTATTTGGTCAAAAATTCATCTTTCTTAATAGAAAATTCATGTATTCTGTTGAAAATTCATCTTTTTTTGTAAAAACCCTAATCTTCTTGGTTGAAAATTGTTTTTTTTTTTGTTAAAAGTTTAAATACTTCAGCTGAAGATTCCTCATTTTAATTGAAAATGCATCCTTAGTTGAAATTTAAACTATTTTGTAGAAAATTCGTTTTTTTTTGTTGTTGAAATTTAGTTTGATTAAAAATTTATATACTCCATTTTTGGTTAAAAATTGATCTTTTTAGTTGAAAATTGAACTATTTTGTTTAAAATTCGTGCTTCTTGCTCAGAATTCGTCTTTTTCTGCGGTAGGAAATTGTTCCCTGATGAGGTCTAAACTGACCCGGAAACATGTTGGTTCCCTAGTAGTATAAAAAGGAAGGAGAAAGGAAAAAGTGAGAGGTTGGTTTTGTTTGATTTTTTTCCGTTTTGTCCCTCTTTTTCCATTGGTTACTTTTGTCTCTAATGAGCCGAAGAGTGAGGTAGTTTGGAGGTCGGTTTTTTAATTGTGAATCTTTTTCATGCTTATTATGCATAGAATTATTCATTATAAAATAGATTTCTTTTCAATCTTAAATAAAAATAATCTTCTTGTTTGAAAATTTATCTATTTCGTTGATAATTCGTTTTTCTTCTGTTGAAACTTTATTTAACTGAATATTGAACTATTCAATTTTTGGAAAAAAGTTATCTTTTTTAGTTGACAATTCAACGATTTGGTATAAAATTAATCTTCTTGGTTGAAAATTCATCTTTTTGGTCGAAAATTCATCTATTTGAGTTAAAAATCCATCATTTTATTTGAAACTTCATCTTTTTGGTTCAGAATTAAACTATTACTGTTGAAGATTCATACTTTTAATTGAAAATCCATTAATTTGTTTGAAAATTAACTGTTTTGTTTCAAATTAATTTTTTTAACTGAAAGATTAACTATTTCCATTTTTGGTTAGAAATTGATATTTTTCCGTTGAAAATTCAACTATTAGGTTCAAAATTGATCTTTCTTAGTTGGAAATTTATATTTCTTTTTTTAAATTCAACTATTGCAGTTAAAGAGTCATCATTTTAGTCAAAAATGAAGTATCTTGTTGATGTTTTTTCCTTGAAATTTAATTTCCTTACCCTTAAACGGCCAAAACGCCACTACCGGTACACTGCTTTTCAACGGCCAATAACTAAGACTATTCGACACTAGAAAAAATTGAGACACATATATTTTT